>NC_057393.1:39216203-39516203 GCF_019320065.1 Cervus canadensis | reverse complement strand
TTTTTTGCCTTTGAAACAGATGAAGTGATTGAGAAGAAACAGTAAACATCGTCATCTTGTAGACAGGACAACATGGATCAGCCGTTAACTGTGAACTCCCTGGTAAGTGGCACCAACTGGTATTTTACATGTGGTTCGAAAACCCAAAAAGAAGAACAGAAACACACCAAATGTGAAATGAGTCACAACTGCTTCAAGAAGTTAAACACTTGCCGTTTTCATCCACCTGTGTGGTCCTCTCCTTTGAGGAAGTGACTAATAAAACCATCTTTGCTACAATTAAAAATAATTCTTTTTTTTTCCATGGAAGTATGAAATTTTAATTCTCTGGTTTGGTTCCAGGAGTGTAGTTCTTTAGCACGACAGCAGAGAGAATTTCAGAGATGACATTGTAACAGGTACTTCAACTGTTCTGTACCTCAGTGTTTTCACAGATGAAAAATTAGAGGTTTACCTTGTGTAGTAATAGCTAAGGAAGCATTTTATGTTTAACACCGAGATGTGGCTTTGGGATCCTTGTGTAAATGTGCAAATACCTGAAACCCTTGTCCTTTTCATCTCTTCCCCGTACAGCCAACATAGTACACACCTTCTTGAGCTACATCTTAGGAGAAATAATGTGCTAAAGAGGAAGTAACAGGGGCCTAGGGATCCCATGGGTTTATTGTGTGTCCCAGATCAGTCTCTGAATGTGAATATAGCAACATTATATAATCTCCATGGCCCAGTTTTGTACTTTGCACCTTAATGACTTTTGGAAACCATAGTTTTAATGTTACCAACCTATCACTGGAGCTTGATAAACAAAGGTTGTCGTTACCATCCACCTTCTCCTGATGACCCTCCCAAACCCACTCACTGAACTTGTCCCCCTGGGGACAGCAGTATACCGAATACCCTATCACAGAAAGCTGAGCCCCAGAACACACACAGACGGCCTAGTGCTTGCTCTGAAATAGGGTAGTGTTCTCTCTGTGGAAAAAGACCTTCCCAGTTGCTCAGTCGCTTTTGTGAGTATGTCTGAGGGGCAGAAAGTTGTAGGCACTTTTCATTTTCTGACACTGTATTGTCAAGACTGCCACATTTCCACCTCCTCAGAAGGAGTCATTTTCCTGGAGCTCCTCATGTGTTTTTCTAGAGCATTATGTGAAAATAATTAAAATGTTAGTGGACCTGTCAATGTAAAAAATGAACACTAAGGCTTTGTCATCTGGAAAATTTTATTTATATCCAAGGAGTTCATATTCAAATGAAAAATTATCGATTGATGAAGAGTTTAGGCTATTTCCCAGTTTATCTCTGAAATCAGTTTTAAACTTAAGTAGAGAAGGGACCTGGAAGGGAGTGTTTGGCCTCGGGAACGGCGTCACGATGTGGTTCGAGGTTCTTCCCGGGATCGCTGTCATGGGCGTGTGCTTGTTCATCCCGGGAATGGCCACCGCGCGCATCCACAGGTTCAGTAACGGGGGCAAGGAAAAAAGGATTGCCCATTATTCATATCAGTGGTATATGATGGAAAGAGATAGGCGTGTCTCTGGAGTAAACCGTTACTATGTGTCAAAGGGTTTGGAGAACATTGATTAAGGAAACGTTTTCCTGGTTGATGAAGAACAACTCAGTCATGCTCTTCTATCCCTGCTAGTAGATTATGCGGCATATTGTGTAGCATGCATTGTATTTTGTAGTGTATAATAAAAATAAAAAATCAAAAAAAAAAAAATAAATAAACTTAAGTAGAGTAGCACCATTCCCATAGATGAAAAATAAATATTTTTTTCTTCAGGTAAAAAGATAGTCTAATTATAATCACATTGTTCCCTTTCTCTCTTCCTCCTTTATTTGATATATTTATTGGTTATCATTTGTGTTACAGGGAATATACTATATTCCAGAGCACAAAGATGAGTGTAAAATGATTCCTTTCCTTCAAGGAGCTTATAAGGAGTCAAAAATACTTGTAAACAAATAATTATAGCTCAGCATAGACTGCATAGTAAAAAAAAATGGACAAGTTACTTTTGTGCATACAGGAGGCTGGAAGTCTGCCCTAATTTTCCTAGATTTTTTTTCTGATGTCACTGAAGCATTAATCTGTGGTCATGTAACCGCATTCTTGGAACACAGTCAGCATTATTTGGTTACATGGGGTTTATGCTGCTTCCTCACCTGCAGAGCTAAGAAGCTGCCACAGAGACTGTGTGTCCCTCAGAGCCTAAGAGATGTGCTATATGGCCTTTAACAGAAAAAAAAAAAAAATTTGTTGACTTTTTCACCTTTCAGAAGCACTGACTTTTTATTGAATAATTATCCTGAACTTATATGTTCTCTGTTTTTCCAAATGTGTATGTGTTTTTATTTATAAAATACAAATGTATTAATATCACAGACCCTTTTTCAGTAATTATTATCATCATTTTCTTAGCCAGGGATGAATTAACAGTGTAATTATGTTGGGGGTGGAGGGGGGAAGGGAGGAAGTGGTGTGTCCATATGCTGAAAAAGGCTTCTTCAGGACTATTGGTGGGGTTTTATTCACTTGGTAAAGATGCAAAGAGGCCTGGAAAGTTTCTTATTAAACTAGATGTATTCTGGAATAGAATTGAATACATACAGTAACTTTGGATCCAAAACATGTCTTGGAGACCCTTCCAGTATAATGATATGATCTCTGCCCTGGCAGGAAGCCATCTCTTGGCTGACTTTCGTAAGGATATAATGGTCAATGATATTTTACCTAAAATGATCTAAAACATTCTCATACCCAGGAACTGCCACTGAACTGTAGCTGAAACCTGCAAGAGATCTTAGTCCAAAAGAGTATATGTTTACCCTGCAGATATGTGCTTTTTTGGTGTGCAGACCACATGTTTAAGCAAAAAGGCTTCACTTTTATCTTGTTATTAACTCATTTAAAAAAAAAAAAAAAACTTTCCTTAGGTACTGATGTCGGATATTTAGTACAAAAAATACACCTATAATTTCAGTCTGTTCATTTCTTCTTATAACCAGAGATTCAAATTTGGCTCTGCAGAGAAAGTTAGCTGCGATGCCAGACCACACGGATGTCTCCCTCACTCCGGAAGAACGAGTCCGTGCCCTAAGCAAGCTGGGAGGAAACATCACCATCAACGAAGATATCACTCCACGCCGCTACTTTAGATCTGGAGTAGAAATGGAGAGGATGGCGTCTGTGTATTTGGAAGAAGGAAACCTGGAAAGTGCATTTGTCCTTTATAATAAATTTATAACGTAAGTATTTTATCTTGGAGATCTTTGAAATGAGAACATTGGGAACAAATATTTACATGCTATTTTGATGAGACAGCTTCGATGCCAGGCATGTATTTATACTCAGATCAAATTTACGATCTCCAGAAGCAGCAGAGGGCCAGGTTTTTAAGTTACAAAGTCATGTACTCAAAGGTGTCCCAGTATTGTCTCTGAGGCTTAGGGGTGGAAGATCAGAGATGAAGTGAGGTGCAGGGATATATATCCATAGGCCAGCACTCAGTAACCTGAGTGCCCCCTTCTCTCTCTTCACAAAATTTCTTGTTCCCTGTCATTCTCCCTTCACAAGAATGCAAGCCTTTGAGACCAGACATCTTATTGTGGCTCTATCTAGAGCATCTGAAAAACGTGCCATTAACATTCTTGAAATTTAATTTGATGGGTTGAGACCAGGGGTAAATTGACAATCCTAGGAAGGAACTTTTTGGGGGACAGAGTGTAGTAGTTGCTTTAACATTGTAGTCAGTATTTCTTAAAGCAATTATTTAGCTGTGTAAGAATTGTTATGTATAAAAGATCTTCCAATATATTGAAAGTGGCAACATCAAAATAGTCATGAAAAAATATCACACTTCACATTAGATAGATATTTGTTAATAGCGTATCCTCATTTGAACTGAAAAAATGGAATTTGGACTTTCTGTACCAATTTGCCATCTTACTGATTGTGAAGATCTCCTGTTACCAAAAGTGATCTCATCAGAGCCAAAGCCCTTATTTTTGTTTTCACTGAAAATCACTCATTGATTGGTTGTATTCATTTACTTGGGGATTTAATCTGAGAACATGCAAGAAGTTGAAAAGATTAACTGTTTTTTAAAATTCGTTTTTGGCTGCGATGGATATTTGGTGTTTTGTGCAGGCTTTCTGTAATTGTAGCCATTGGCGGCTACTCTCTAGTTGTGGTGCTGGGGGGCTTCTCACTGAGGCGACTTCTCTTGTGGAGCACAGACTCTAAGCGCAGGGGCTTCAGTAGTTGCTGCTCTCAGGCCATAAAGCCCTAGCTTAGTAGTTGTGGTACACAGGCTTAGTTGCTCCTCAGCATCTTCTCAGACCAGGGATCAAACCTGTGTCCTCTGCGTTGGCAAGCAGATTTTTATCTATTGCACCACCAGGGAAGTCCAAGATCAACTGTTTTAAATGCTGCATCCATGGCTCTACCATGGGTGAAATTAAAGGCAATTAGTATGGTATGAAGAGTCAGACACGACTGAGCAACTTCACTTTCGCTTTTCACTTTCACGCATTGGAGAAGGAAATGGCTATCCACTCCAGTGTTCTTGCCTGGAGAATCCCAGGGACGCGGAAGCCTGGTGGGCGGCCGTCTATGGGGTCATACAGAGTCGAACACAACTGAAGCGACTTAGCAGCAGCCGCAGCAGTATGGTATGCAAAGTGGTCTCTTCATTTTATTGATGTTAATTAACTTATTGGAAATTTAGAGAATGGTTGGCAACATTCATTTTAGCTGGGAAAAATCAGAGACTTTCGAGAAGGTTAAGAAATAACTATGAAATTGGATGTTATCAACTGTCATCGATAGCACACATTTTCCATTTTAGTTTCTGAAGTGGAAGTTACTAATTGATAATATTTTTTTCACCTTCTGAGTTTTACACACACACATAAGTGTGGTAAAGGGCCACTATACTATCTGAAGGCTTCTCATTGGCACCAGTGGTAAAGAATCTGCCTGCCAATGCAGGAGACCCAACAGACTTGGGTTCGATCCCTGGGTCAGGAAGATCCTCTGGAGTTAGAAATGGCAACCTACTCCAGTATTCTTGCCTGGAAAATTCCATGGACAGAGGAGGCTGGTGGGCTACATACAGTCCATGGGGTCACAAGGAATTGTTCATGACCGAGCGACTGAGCACACACGTATACTCTCTGAGTTACTGTATTTGAATTCTCTCCCATCACTAACAATATGATCATTGGTTCAGTTATCCTCTGTGAGTTCAGTTTCTCATCTGCATAAATTAAAGGCTTATTATAAATGAAAATCTGAAGTCTCTTCAACTCTGCATATCAGTGACTTTATTCTACATATAAAAGACTTAGGCAACTGACACCTTATGTAGTTTATTTAAGCTTTAATTTTCTCATTTGAGAAATAAGAATTATAATACCATACCTATGCATTCAGTAGATGAGATATGCGTGTATATGATTTGTAAACAACAGAACATCAATAATTATAAATGAAGGTTGCTCATCCATGTCCAACTCTTTGCAACCCCACGGACTGGAACCTGCGAGGGTCCTCTGTCCATGGGATTCTCCAGGCAAGAATCCTGGAGTAGATTGCCATTCCATTCTCCAGGGAATCTTCCTGACCCAAGGATCAAACCCAAGACTTCTGCATTGCAGGCAGATTCCTTATCTTCTGATTCCTTTCCTTACTGTCTGAGCCACCTACCCATGGGTGTAGATATTCTTAGGGGTCACAAACTCCTATTCTCCTTTCCATAAAGGAGACCTAGCCATTCTGCAGTTAGGAAGATATGAGGAGTTCTGGCTAATGAAATGCGAAGGAAAATTACATGTATCAGTTTCAACCTGAAACAATCAGAAGTCCTTAGTGATTCTCCAGTCCCTTTTCTTTCCCTGACCAATGTTTCAAACAGAGCAACTATAAGATACCAGGGTCTCCATCAATTTCCATCCTCCATCAGCTTGGGTTCCCAAGTATCTGAACCGTCTCAGAAACCCCAGCTTGTACTGGTACCAACCATGCCTGGGAAATAAACATTTGTTATTTTAGGACCCTTAGCTTTTGAGGTTTGTCAGTTACTGCAGTATTGCCTAGCCTCTTTGAGCCAATAAAAAACTAAGTAGTTAATTGAAACATGTCTGTGGTAAATCAATAATTAAACAATTTCAGAGCAAGGAAGAATGTGCTACTATGTTAATCAAAACTAGTATTTGCTCTAAGGGCCATTTGTTCATTTAACAAATATTTATTGGGCATTTATTATGATGAGATGGACACTATTCTACAGGCTGAGGATACATCAGTAAGAGGTAAAAAAAAAAAAACAGAATTTCATGCCTTTGTAGAAGCAAAATCTTAACTTTACCTGGAAACAATGAACCTGGTTTGCTGTAAGGATTTCCCTTCATTTTTACTGTCCATTGTTCCTGAAAAGGTGATGAAGAATAATTAACTATTAATTAGCACCTCCTAATCCACTAAGGATTCTGGCTGACATTTATCTGAGTTATGAATTTTCGTATATGAGTTTTTAATACACATATATCTACCATGCCGGGCTTCCGTGGTGGCTCAGCTGGTAAAGAATCCTCCTGCAATGTGGGAAACCTGGGTTCGATTCCTGGGTTGGGAAGATCCCCTGGAGAATGGAACAGCCACCCACTCCAGTATTCTGGCCTGGAGAATTCCAAGGACTGTTCCATGGGGTCACAAAGAGTTGGACACAACTGAGTGACTTTCACACCATGGCACTGCTGATTCATCAGTGGCCCTTTGAGTCTGTTTCTGTGAGAAGGTGTTTTTATCCGTCTTTCCAAACTCTTACATTTTCATGTGGTACTCAGTATTGCCAGCACTATACCCAAGTAAAATGGTGCTCTAGTGGGGTTAAGTGCTCAAGACCTGAGAAAAACTAAAGTGATGTGATCTGTTGGGGAGCGTCCTGACTTTAACCCTCTTAGTTTGCTGAGCTTAACTCCTCCGTAATGCCAAAATCATATTTATACCAACCTTTGATGGCAGATGGAAAGAATATAGGTTAAATAAAAAGGAAAATGGCAACTCACTCCAGTATTCTTGACTGGAAAATCCCATGAAGGAAGAGCCTGGCAGACTACAGTCCATAGCGTCACAAAGAGTTGGACATGACTGAGCTCACATAAATAATGTTATTAACCATGTCCTTTTGAAAAGGAGGTTCATTCTTATATTAGAAACCATCACTGAGCTTTTTCTGTCATATAACTCTAAGGATGTGTTTTCTCTTTCTCCAGTTTGTTTGTAGAAAAGCTTCCCAACCATCGAGATTACCAGCAATGTGCAGTACCCGAAAAGCAAGATATTATGAAGGTATTGAGTGATCAACTCTCCCTGGAGGTTCAAGTTCCCCAAGTATCCATTATTGATTCATCCCTTTCCTTTCCTCCTCTAATTCTCTCGAGAGTTTCAGTGCAAAAAAAAAAAAATCATTCCATTAGCTATGATATTTCGATCTCTTCTTAGACCTTTAGTCATCATTACTGTGGGATGTCTACTTAAAACTGGGAGAAGAAAAGAAAAAAATCAAGAATGCACTTGATCTTACGATATGAAGAAGGTATTATTTTATGATTGCTCTCAGAGATTGAGAGAATAGTTGTCTATTTCCCCATACTTATTTAAGACAATCATTTTGGCTGGTTTTGGTTATTCCATACAATTCTCAACTCAATACCTATTTGAAAATCAGTGTTGATTATCAAGGCAGTAACAAAGTTCTAATCATTTTCTTCTTATAGTACTCACCTCTTAGACAATGAAGTGTTTAGTGAGTGACCTGAAATATTCCAAAGGAAAAGGAAGGCTATTGAAGTGTATTTATTTAGCATCAATATTTGCTACATATATAGTTTCAAATATCTTTAGCTGAGAATATATCCTCTTAGATAACATTTAAGCAATGTTTTCCATTTATTTGTATTAAGTAGTTTGGGTTGATTTTATATGATGGAGATAATGTACACAAAGTCAATCACAACATGAAATTTTAAATTACTCTCCAAAAATATTTTACCACATAATGGAATAAAAACTCTCTTAGCCAGTTACGTCGGGCTTCCCTTGTGGCTCAGTGGTCATGAATCCTCCTGCAATGCAGGAGATGTGGATTGGATCCTTGGGTCAGGAAGATCCCCTGGAGAGGGAAATGGCAACCTACTCCAGTATTCTTGCCTGGGAAATCCCATGGACAGAGGAGCATGGTGGGCTACATTCCATGGTGTCACCAAGAGTCAGACACCACTTAGCAACTAAACAACAACCAGTTATGTCAGGGTTGCCTGTAAGTAGAACACAAATGGTCATCTACATTGTTAAATTTCTGTACACTGTCTGAAGGGTCATTCCTTATCCAGCCTTTGTGTAACATTTCCCTTCAGTTCTCTTGTTCATTTAATGTCAGAAAGTTCTGGATGGAAACCAAGGTCTTAGGCTGCCAAGTTGACTCTTTTACTCTAATTTGGTGGTGGTGGTTTAGTTGCTAAGTCATGTCCGACTCTTGCAAGCCCATGGACTGCAGCCTGCCAGCTCCTCTGTCCATGGGATTTTATAGGCAAGAATACTGGAGTGGGTTACCATTTCCTTCTCCAAGGGATCTTCTCGGCCCAGGGATTGAACTCGGATCTCCTACATTGCAGGCAGATTCTTTACCGACTGAGCTACGCGAGAAGCCCACTCTAATTTAGGATTATTCTTATTTTCACTTACAGAGAAAATAAATTCTCCAAAAGCATATACATTTTCTGTTTGTGCTCATTGAATAAATGGATCGATGGATAACAAAAGATTAAGAGCACAGAAATTTTAATGGAAGAGCTTAGCTAGAGTTAGGAGTTTTGGATTTTAGTCATAAGGAGGCCATCAGTCAGTTGTATGACACTGGACAAGCCTTTTGATCTCTCTGAGCCTTTGTTTCCTCATCTCTACTAAGGCTGGCGTGGGTACTTGGGTGGTATTTTCCTGCCATCAAGAATTACTGAGAAGTTGTGTGAGATACAGATCCCAATCCTTTCTCTGAATATGTTGATTCAGTAAATCTGGGGTTAGGCCTGGGGATCTACATTTTTATAAAAGGTGCCTCAACTGCTTTTTACAGTCTGTTAAGCCTAGAGAATCTCTACTTACTGTGTTTTCCAGTGTCCCTTTAACTATGATGCCATATAATTTACAAACCATGGAATGTGCAGTTACAAATCCACTACTGAAAATGAGGTGCCTACCTATACAAAATGCTTACCTAACCAGTGGCGTCAATAAAGGTCTTACAAAGGGGATAATTTTTTCTCTTCTCTACTGAAAAGTTGTATTTTGGAGCCCTAGAAAATATTGATTTTTCCACCTTCCTGTTTGGTTATTGGTGTCTTGATTTCTAATACACATACCAGCTGTTTTTCTTTCTTAGCTGATGATCTGAAAGACTATACTGAAAATTATACTAATCAATATGTATATATATATTTTTAAAAGAAACTGAAGGAGATTGCATTCCCAAGGACAGATGAATTGAAAAAGGACCTTTTAAAGAAATATAACATAGAATACCAAGAATATTTGCAAAGCAAAGTAAGTTCAATTGGTACATTTATTTCATGGATTGTTTTCTGTGCAAATATTTTTTTGAATTTTATTTTCATGAGTTTTTCAAATGTCATATGCATTTAAGTTAAAATTAAAGAAACAGTGATGGAAAACACATTAGAGTTGATGTTGATGTCCAGGTTATACACTTGCACCAAAGATGTGGTCGTTTTTATTTCCCAACAAGATCTAATAAAGTGAAGCATTAGAAAATAGACTTTCTACAGTAATTTAACCAGAGTGTTCCTTCACTGTTTACCTGAGGCTACCACAACATTGTTAGTTGGCCATACCCCAATACAAAATTAGAAGTTTAAAGTTGGGGAAAAAAAAAGAATAAACAGAGCTTTTTGACCAACCCTTGCCAGTGTGATCTTGAGCCAGAAGGCTGCTTTTTAGCAATGAAAGGAGGCAGTAAGAGAGGTAGGGAGAACAGTATATAGTTTCTGAGGTACCTAATTCGATTCTTAAATATTTTAATGTTATGTTATTATATTCTTAAATATTATAATTACTATAATAACATAAATACAACATCCAGATGGAATAATATCTAGCCATGAGTGAAATGTAGTCATATCATCAAAGGATGATGACTTCTGGATTCTTATTAAATAGAGAATGAAAAGAAAAATTATGTCTGAGATCAAAGGGCATTGAATGAAGAAATTGACCGATCGGTCTATAAGATATTCCAGTTCAGCACTTGAACTCTTAAGGTTTACAGCTTCTGTCTTGCTTTTTTGCTTGACTGTGTGTTTATGTGCTTTGAAAGTTTCACTATTACTGATTCTCAGTTCAGTCCAGTCTTGTTACCGCTGAACATGGTCACAGGCCTTGTCTACTTCCTTTGGTGTCACTGGAAGTAGGTTTGAGTGAGCCGTTTGCATTGAGTAACAGAAGGAAGGTTGAAATCAGAAGATTCCCTCCAGTGTGGATAGTGATAATTTGATTTGAACTGTGAAAGATTGGGACTTCCCAGGTGGCCCCTGGGAAAGGGTTAAAGTGGTAAAGACCCTGCCTGACCTGGGTCAGGAAGATTCCCCTGGAGGAGGGCATGGTAACCTACTCCAGTGTTCCCGCTTGGAAAACCCCCATGGACAGAGGGGCCTGGCGGGCTGTAGTCCACAGAGTCACAAAGAATCAGATACGACTGAAGTGACTTAGCAAGCACACACGCGAAAGATTGAAGTCATTTTGGTCGCCCAGACAGGACAACAGGAAGGGGGAGAAAAGTCTGTTAAGTTCCCCTCCCTACTCAGCAGTGTGAACGCTAGTCCCCTCTGGCTCTGGGAGGAACAGCGTCAGCAGTTGTGGTCTGCTGTTGGTGACACCAGTTACTTCATAGTCCACAATAGGACCCAAAGTATATGACAAAAGTATATGACAAATATTTGCGGGGATAGAATGGCAGCCTTTATGTCTGGGAGACTTAGACATAGCAATAAGCCTTTGCTGCAGGCAATAGTCACATCACCTGCAGTCTGTTAGAATGCAGATTCTCTGGCCCCACCCTAGACCTGCTGAATGCCAGTCTGCCCTGTAACAAGACCCAGGGGATTTGTGTACATAAAGTGCTGCTTTAAACTGTGTCCCCCACCTCGCCTTTGCCTCCTAGTAGCTCCCAAAGTCTAGTTTTCAACAGAATTATTTGGGAAGCTTCTTAAAGATTAATTCTCTGACCTAATAAAGCCTAGATATTTTTGTTAAGGCTGGGGAGTTTGGGAATCATCATTTTTAACAAAACTCCTATTAGTTTGTTCTGATAGAGAGGATGACCCCGTTCTGAGAACCACTTTTTAGGGATACCCCCTTCTCCATAAAGTCCCAGCACTATGACTTCTAGAGTCAGTTGCAAAAAAGGTTCAAGGGTGGTACTATCCCTAAGAGCTTTGGATGATGATGGCAGTGTTCTCTCTGGCGCTGTCTGATATGGAGTCTCACATGGCTAGTGAGACTGGGGGATTGAATTTCAGATTTCATTTCATTTTAATTAAATTTCAATCATCACATGTAGCTAGTAGCTACTATACTGGACAGTGCAGTCTAGGGTAATATGAACATTCTGTGAAACGGTCTGATCAGCCAGGCTATGCAGACAGTCCTGACTTTGATTTTCTAGTATTTAAAAGCAAAGGAGGATGGAGGGAACTTGATTATCCTGTCTCGTCTCTGGTAAAATTTGAGTGGACTCCAAACAGCTCCTGAAATCAGGTTAAGGGGCTTTTGCCACTATGTTATATATTTCTCTGGTCATCTCAGTAGTGTTCCTGTGGGCATGTGGGAGTATCTAGCTGTGTCTGCTGGAAGCTTGAAAGCTTCTGCTTCCACTTTGATGCTTTTGGCCTGGAAACTAACCTTTTCCTGTGGCAACCACATTTTCTAGAACAAATACAAAGCTGAAATCCTCAAAAAGCTGGAGCATCAGAGGTTGATCGAGGCGGAAAGGAAGAGGATCGCCCAGATGCGTCAGCAGCAGCTGGAGTCAGAGCAGTTTTCGATTTTTGAAGATCAGCTCAAGAAGCAGGAATTAGCCCGGAGTCAGGAATTAGCCCGGAGTCAGCTGCGAAGCCAGGAAACCCCGGCACTGTCAGAGCAGATCGATGGCAGTGCTTTCTCCTGCTTTTCCACACGCCAGAACAATTCCTTGCTGAATGTACTTGCAGATCAGTCTAATAAAAGTGATGCAACCAGTTGTGCTGGCCACTCACCTCCCGTCAACAGGGCCTTAAAGCCAGCTGCGACTTTAAATGCTGTTCAGAGTAAGTGAGACATGCCCACAAGACATGGAATCACTTCTTTTGGGGTTTGTTTTTCATTTTTTAAAATTTATTTGTTTTTAATTGGAGGATAATTGTTTTACAATATTGTGTTGGTTCTGCCATACATCAATGAATCAGCCATCGGTATACATATGTCCCGCTTTCTTGAGCCACCCTTTCCACCTCCCACCCCATCTCACCCCTCTTGGTTGTCACAGAGCACCAAATTTGAGCAGCAAATTACCACTGGCTATCTAATTTTATATATGGTAATGTATATGTTTCAGTGCTACTGTCTCAATTTGTCCCATCCTCTCCTTCCCCTCACTGTGTCCACAAGTCTGTTCGCTATGGAACCGTATTTCTGTGATATCTGGGCAGGGTCTACTCATTTTATCATGAGCCGTGGTAGTTCCCCTGGTTGATGTGGTGTGAATGACTTGTGTCGTCTGCCTTTTGCTATATGTAACCTTAACATTCAGGAAATGTGATTTGCCCCCTGACAGAGCAGAGACGGCATAATAAACACGATTATATTTGATCACGGTACAGATATTTTAGAAGAGAAAAATTCTGAGCATTTTTTTCGTTCATGTATTTTAATCAAGAAACACATAGATCCTACAAGGTAAACACTTAACACTGGAGAAGAAAGAAGATGCTGGCAAACTTGTTTGTCCAGAAGTTTGCTCAGTCGGTAAATGTAAATATTTAGCATTTCCCTGGCCCAGGAAGATCCGCGCACATGGGTGGTTAACCTCCCAATGGATTAGGTGTCTCTGCCAAGAATTAGTGCCGCTTGGGACTCTGACATCAGTGCTGGCAGGTTTCCAAAACCAAGTGGGAAAATTTCCCAGCCAACGCTGTCGGATGGAGTTTGTATTTCTTTTTATTTGGAAAGACTTATGATAAGCAGTCGTGCTATAAATTACTCTACTGCCAGTTATTTCTGAAAACACGGTGCTATTACTTAATGATGACCAACTTCCATAAGATATAAGCAACACATGGCAAACACGAAAAAAGAATATCCTAAGGCTTATAGAATATGAGATGTATTGTCTGCAGCCTCTGCGCTTTGTGCCAAGTGAAAACAACACATGCATGTGAACAGTTGATCTAAGACCCCAAGATGTAAAAGTGCTTGTACCTTCCCACTTACCTATAAATAATCTATATGCAAAGGGTAATTCTACCTTCCTTCTGGTCATTGTTCACTTTTATAAGTTTTAAAATAAAATGCAGGAAGGCGAGCACCAGATAATTTGATTTTTAGAATTTATATTTACCTGTAGTCACTTGAGGGATGGGATGTAAGGTTTGTTTTTTTAGCTTTTTCTCCCTTTTCTGTTTCTTAGATTTAGTGGTTGAAGGACTGAGATGCGTCGTTTTATCAAGAGATCTTTGCCACAGATTTCTGCTGCTGGCAGAATCCAATACAGTGAGGGGAATAGAAACCTGTGGAATACTCTGTGGGAAGCTGGTATGGACTGTGTTTCATGTCTTCTCTGCACAGGATATTGTCAGTAGAACTGGGTTTCTTGTGATAAGCTGAGCAGAACAAAAACATCCTCAGTGTCATTATGAAATAACCTGTATATAGATTAATGTGATAAAACCACTGTCATTAATGGAATTATCCTTCTAGAAAATGGATTGCAAAATCCCAGGGAGTGAAATGTTGTGAAGTAATTAGCCTCCAACTAATAAAAAAAATAAATAAAATAAAAAAATCTCAGGGAGGCTATCAAGTTTGCCGTAAAGAACTAATCACACTGTAAATTAAGTCTTTGTTTAGATAAAGGGGAGTTTTCAGATTTCCAGAACTGTCTAGTTTTCTAAATCAGATTTCCCTTGCAATTGTTAGTTTGGCATGCATTCCTATAATTAACTCAACTTGCTTGTATCTGTGGCAGTGATAATCTTGCCACCCTTTTTCAGATATGTGAAGAATAAAGCTAGGGGGGTGTTGTTTTCTTTAAAGCAGTAGTTTCAGCAAACCGCAATCACATAGCACTGGTCATATTTAAGTTTGGGAGATTTTATCAGAAATAAGTGATGAAAGACAATGTCAAACCAGAAGGAGATAAAAGAGAGAAGATGCATTTAGTTTTCTACTTCAAGAAAGATATACTCTCTTTGGTGTATCAGTTTATATTTCTGAATCCAGGCACATTTTCATTCCTAAACATTTACTTGAGGACTGTTATTTAATGATATGTTTCATTCAACACACATTCTCCAACTGTATTCCAGTGCTGTGTCCTCATGGTTTCCTCCAGGGCAGAGGAAGCAGAGAAGATAAGCACAGAATAACCTGTCATTTCCTCCCCACAGCTGCCTTCTTTGCCCTGCAGGGGGGCAGTATGCTATGGATGCGTCTTCCCCAAGACCACATGTTGTACTTAGTTTGATTGATTCTTTCATTCTTCATTCACCCCTTCATCAAACAAATATTCACAGGCCCTGCCCTAGGTGTTGGCATTCAGAAGCCTGTAACAGCCACAGTCTTGCCACGTGATACCTATATGATGCTTATAAAGAACCAGACAGATGATTAATTATAATTGGAGCTGAGTGCTCTCAGTGGAAGTGTAGGGTATTGTGGGAAAGTGTATGGGGGAAAGTCAAGAAGAACTTCCCTTGGGACTTCCCTGGTGGTCCAGTGGCTAAGACTCTGCACTCCCAATGCAGGGGGCCTGGGTTCGATCCCTGGAGAAGGACTTAGATCCCACATGCAGCAACCAAGACCCAGTGCAGCCAAATTAAAATAAATAAATGATTTCAAAAATTTTTTTTAAAAAAGAAGGGCTTCCCTTGAAAGGTGATGTTTACATTACATATGTTTAGAATACATAAAGTTAGCCATGAAAGGAAGGGCTGGGGTGAAGGGAAGTTTTATAATCAAAGCCAGAGGAACAGTGCCCAGTTTGCAGAAGTGTCCTGAGGGAAAAGACAGGATGGTGTTGTCCAAGGAGGGATAGCTCCTCACTGAACAAACATCTCTTACCTGAGGATCCTATCACTACAACCCTCTTCCTTTCAACTCTTTATCTTTTACCTAAGGGGATAAAAGAGGGAAAGGGGGTCACAGAGGATGAGATATTTGGATGGCATCACCGACTCAATGGACATGAGTTTGAGCAAACTGTGAGAGATAGTGAAGGATAGGGAGGCCTGGAGTGCCACAGTCCATGGGGTCGCAAAGAGTCGGACGTGATTTAGTGACTGAACAACAACAAAGGGATAAAAGATTTTTTTCTTTCCCCTTTATCTAATTGCCTCTCCAAAACAGTGTCTTAATTATGGAAAATCCCCGTGAATCCCTCCCTCCAATAGTAAAAGAAAGTCGTAAGTCTTCAGGTGAAATTAAATAATAAGAAAGACCATCAACCTTCACAAACCATTAGAAATTGTCCTTCAATAAAACCACAAAATTATTTAATGACCATCTCCCCTTCCAGAGAAACCTGCTGCTATTTTATTCTGATTTTTCTATGGCAGTTCTAATGCAGCGTTTTACTTACTATCTAAACTTCCAGAGACCAGCCCAGGATACTGATTCCTATTTATGATACATCTTTCTGTTGTGAAAATGGGTTTCAAGTGCCAAACAATTGACTCTCAAAGTTTTTGGTAAATGATCCATTTTCAAGTCTGGGCCTTTGTTTTTGAATTGTGATGTGGGTGGGAGGAGGATGATGTAAGTGGTGGGTACCTTCTAGTCTTATTAAAACATTACAGTTCCTCCTCAGGCTTTTTATTTTTTTCTGTCAGGTGTTTATTATTCTCTTTGCTCTTTGTTTTTCAGACACATAATGAATTTACTATTACCCATCTAATAGTGCCAAAGCAGTCTGCGGGCCCAGACTATTGTGACGTGGAGAATGTGGAAGAATTATTCAGTGTTCAGGATCAACATGATCTCCTCACTCTGGGGTGGATCCATGTATGTTCGACCTTTTGGGTTTTAGGTTGTTGTTGGTTTGTGTGTGTGTGTATGTGTGTGTGTGTGTCTGTGTGTGTGTGTAAGGCTTTTTTCCTCCTGGAGGAATTTCAGCTTAATTGAAATAATGTATTATTTTTAATTTTTCCAAGTGTAATAAATGTCATCATATTAAAGCATTTTCTTCAATGTGAGGCAGTGTCTAAATCTGTCAGATCTGGATTTGGAGAGGCCTATTATAAGTATGCTTTTTTTCCTACCATTCCAAGTTAAAAGAGAAACTTTTGGAAGTCAGGTTGGCTTGTCTTAATGATTTTATGTAGTCTAATGGAGGCCTAGGCAGATTTTTATCTGTCTAATGTGATTAAACAATTATTAATATTCCTTTTCCATTGGTTATGGGTCTAAAGTAGATTAAGACAATTTCTGAAAGTGTTTCTTTTAAACAATGTTTGTACTTGTCAAATAGGGACCATACACTCCATTGTATAAATACCTCCCCTACAGGCCACAGATATTTGTGCTGTTGCATATATAGCCACGGAGTGGGACCAAAAATTTGTGTTCCAACATTTACCAAGCCACCATAGAAGTAGGACAGGGCTTATAAATCAAAAGACATGAGTTTAAATATCAGCTCTGCTAAGAATTCACTGTAGGAATGTTGGCAAGTGATTTAAGCAATCTCAGCATCAGCTTTTCTTCCATAAAATAGGGACATATTAATGGACGTCATATGTCAGTGAATTTCTCAACACATTTTCTTCTAGGGACCCAGAATATTGAAGCGATTGCTATTGGTGATGATACAGTACTTTTGCTATCCATGGTTTCCCTATTTGGTGAACATTTTTCCATCCAGTCTCACACTGGGCCTGGGGTAGGAACAAGTCGTCTCACCGAAGACTGAGAAGGAGACACCTTTTATTTTGCTTGCTTTATAGAGAAGTATTTAGTCGTGGAAAGACACATATCCATATCTACACACACACACCTCAACATACACATACAGACAGACAGTCACCAAGCTTCTGGTGTTCTGTAATTCAGGAGAGCAGAGGAGACGGCAGTCCTGTCATCACATGGAAATTACTATGTGCCCTTGGTCAGGACTCCTAGCCTCCTGTTTCCAGGTTCCCTCATTGATCCACTGGGGCTACTGACTGCCTTCCCTCATGCCTTCACTAAAGACTTGGGATTTAGGACTTCCCCGGTAGTACAGTGGATAAAATTTGCCTGCCAATGAAGGGGACCTGGGTTCAATCCCTGGTCTGGGAAGATCCCACAGGCTGTCAAGTAACTGAGCCTGTGCAGCACAGCTGCTGAGTCCAAGCTCCAGATCCCGTGAACTGTGACTGCTGAGCCTGAGGGCCGCAACTGCTGAATCCCTCAGGCCTGGAGCCCGTGTTCCCCAAAAAGAGAAGCCACCACAATGAGAAGCCTGCACATGACAGTGAATGAAAGCCCGCGTGCAGCAAGGAAGACCCACTGCAGCCAAAAAAAAAAAAGATTTGGGTTTAAAAGTTAAGATCATTTCTGTTCTTCAGTTGATCTAGGTCTTTGCAGAGCAAGAGTTATTTTTTCCTTGCACAACATGTATCTCTCTGTAAATAGATATCAATGGATTTTACTTTCATTCTGTTAAATAGAGAGGAGTTTTTAAATCTCACATTTCTTCGAAAGATCATAGTTATATGCAAAGACATGAAGTGATTTGTATGGGTCTGTGCCCTTGAGTTAATAATAACAATATTAAAATAACTATAATGGCAATAACAACAATCATAACAGCTAATGATTTTGATACCTTTCTGTGTACTGGGCACTGTTCTATGAATTTTACATTGGTTGTCTCATTTAATTTTCATAGTAATCCCATGAAGAAAATTATTATTATCGTTATTTTACAACTGATGACATAGGTATGAAGATGTTAAAGAATTTTCGCAGTGTCATACAACTAGTAAGTGAGGAAGCCAGGACCCAGCATGAATACAACCTTGGATTCGTGATTTAAGTGGTCACATTCCTTTTTGAATGTGGTTGGAGTTTATTGTGAATTTAAAAATCATTATGAATGCATGTATTTTTCGTAGTCAAATATAGACTTCTGATTTGCCTCTCATAAACACTTCCATATATAGCCAAAACCCAGAAGATAGTTCTTTTAATTTATAATCTCCCCTTTCTTCTCATCATGCAAGATGAGTGCCAAACATCTTCAACAGCTCCAAGAATTCCTTTCTCTTATTGTAGGGGGCAGAGATCCATGAAAGGACACCAGCATAGTGGGATATATATTGAGCAAGAATTTTCCTTCTGTGTCCACAGTTTCATATCTTAAGTATCTTGCACTCGAGGTTCTTTTCCCTTGCAGACAAGTTACTTAAAGGAGCCTCAGAATCTTTATAGATAAAACTGAGATGTTAATAATAAGTATCTCCCAGATTAGTTGCAATGATTAAATGAGGATCTATTTAAAGCCTCTGGCAAATCTCCAGTTTTATCTTTCCCAATAAGCAGAAAGTACATAAACACTCCCGAGAGTCTCTTTTCAAAGTCATAGTTATTCCATAGATGTATGAAGGGAAGGATTATGTCAGTAAGACATTTTTCAAAATCCTTATTTGATTCATGGTGGTAAAAAAGAAAGAGCAAATAGCTAGAGTTTTTTCTTGGAATGGGCTCTGGTTTTGGCTAAGACTTATCTGTTGCTTGTTCAGTAAGATTGTCTTCTTTTCTTTTTATAGACACATCCAACCCAAACAGCATTCTTATCCAGTGTTGATCTCCACACTCACTGTTCCTATCAGCTCATGTTGCCAGAGGCCATTGCCATCGTCTGTTCACCAAAGCATAAAGAGTAAGTGTAACTTGAGAGGGTTTAAGTCAGGTTTCATCTGGGGCTGCTGGGTGTGTCCACACACCAGGTTGAAGTCCTTGGATAAGCAGGTACACCATGCCCTTAGGGAAAAAGAGATTGGTTCCTTCTGGTTTCCAAATATGTGTAGCTCTGCAGTCTTTTGCTTTCTAAGATCCTTTCCATGGTAGAATTACCATGGAATTCTTTCTTTAGTTAATGTGACCTTGAAGTGGATAAACCAGATGTTGTTTCAGGTTGCCATTTGGGATCTTAGTTCTGTTGTATGATTTCTTTTGTGAGAAGATGTCCAGCTCAGGGAATTCCCTGGTGGCCTAGTGGTTAGGACTCCACACTTCCATTCGTGGGAGCATGAGTTCGATCCCTGGTCAGGGAACTAAGATCCTCTTGCCACACAGAGTGGTCAATAAAAAAAGAAAGAGAATTTCCAGATTTAGCTTAATCATCTCCAAAATCTTCTTAAGTCTTGGGGACAATGATTATTGCAGCACAGTTATGAGCAGAGGAGTCAGTCATTGGAATCCCAGCTTGATTAGCAACCACTGTGAGCCTCAGTCTTGTCAGATCCCTGATACCTGCCCATCACAGATAAACGTGAAGGCGAACCTAGATGATAGTTTATGTTAGTTTATGATAGTTTATGATAGTTACTGCCCCGTTACCGTCCTTCCAGAGCTTGGCATTAGCATTGGTCTCTCCGGTCTTCCTCTAGGCCACCAGCACAATATTGATCTGAAAAAAAAAAAAACTGTAAAGGTTGTAGTTTGTAGTTTCTTTTTCCATTCCATTTGAGGAATATGTATGCATGTGCCATTCAAATAAAACATCTGCAAAGCCCTTAATTTCTGTACCTTTTTTCCCTAAAATTTAGCACCGGCATCTTCAGGCTCACTGACGCTGGCATGCTTGAGGTTTCTGCTTGTAAAAAGAAGGGCTTTCATCCACACACCAAGGACCCCAGGCTGTTCAGTGTGAGTAGATAGACAATGTTGATTATTTTCTGTACACAGCATTTATTTTTCACCCCTTCCTTTTTTTAAAAGTTGAAATATAGCTGATGTAATATGTTAGTTTCAGTTGTACAATATAGTAACATTTTCATACTTTATGAAATGATCACCAGGGTAAGTCTAGTACCATCTGTCCCCATACTAAGTTATTACAATATTATTGACCATATTCCTTATGCTGTATATTACACCCCTGTGGCTTAAAAAGATGTGATGTTGTATATGTACATACACACACACACAAACACATGCACACAGTGAAATATTATTCAGTCATAAAAAAATAAAATCTTGTCATTTGCAACAACATGGATGAATCTATAGGGTATTATGCTAAGTGAACTAAGTCATACAGAGAAAGACAAATACCATATGATTTCACTTATATGTGGAGTCTGAAAAGCAGAAATAAAACAGAGTAATAGATACAGAGAACAAATGGGTGGTTGACAGAGGGTAGGGGGTTTGCAGGGTGAAATAGATGAAGATTAAAAGGTATGAATCTTGTTATAAAACAAATAAGCCTCTGTTTTTTAAGAGGGAAATAGTAGCAATATGATATAGGATAAAACCCTTTATTGCTTAGTTTAGAATTTTCTTATCTCAAAAACTTAATCAAAATCTTTGTATTTCCTTCTGATGTTTTGTCATTATTATTTTATTTACAAAAAAAGAGTATTTATGTAGCAGAGTTGATTACATATAAAGTTTCCTTTCCATCACTATATATATGTGTGTCTATATATATTTAAACAATTATAGTTTTCTTTGGAGTCCCCAAAAGCAAGCAGTTATTAAAGAAAATGAGATTTAATGTGTCTTGAATTATTTCTGCTTGATACAACCATATTAGTTTTTCATAATAGTTCAATGAAAACTGTAATCCTGTTTTTTGATAAGCTTCGTGTAACTCCAGAGTAACATTATCTGAATACATCTTTTTCTGTTTGCTTGGCCGTTCCCTGTCTGAGACATCAGAGAAACATGATTTTGAAGTTAGGATTTATTTAACATGAACACTACTTGGCACCTTCTGTAAATATTTCCTTACTGTTGAAAATGAGTATATATGATTATGTTTGTTCTGAGTGGAAATATTTTTCAAAATTAGGAACATTTTTAAATCAGGAAATTCATGCTCCTCCTCTAGAGAGAATCATGTTAAACATTATGAACTAAAGCCGGTCTTTCTTTCCTAGGTATGCAGACATGTGTTGGTGAAAGACATGAAGATAATTGTGCTGGATCTGAGGTGATAACGTTCAGAATATTAGCACCCTCCATGCCAGACACTTATCCATGGACCCGTGGTTGCCGGATTTTCTTAAGATGTTTCCAGAAATGACTGATATTTTATATTTATACATTTTAGATCAGAGAGTTTGATATTTATTACTTTTGCACATTTTGACGCTTTATTTTTGGGTTGCTTTGTCTTAAAAGAGGTTACAGTGGAGTTGTCAGTACCTATTAATGTGCCTGAATACTATGACCACATAATAAATTGTGCTGCAAACAACATGTCTGGTTTTAAACTTATTTTTTGGATGTATAGTTGATGTATAGTATTATATAAGTTTCAGGTGTACAACATAGTGATTCATAGTTTTTAAAAGTTATACTGTCTGGTATTTTGAGAGATCTCTGCATGAGTTTTCAGAGCTTCAGATGTTTTGCTTTTTTTTTTTCCCCCATAAAATGCAGTTCCACACAAGAAATTCTGAGTACCAGGTGATCTCTAAGACAGGCCATCTGTTTCTGCAACTTCTCCCTGTGGGTGGTCAGGACGAGTGTGAGAAGAAATACAACTGCAGACAGTTGAGTCCATCCTGTGATTTTCAGGGCCAGGGAATCCTGGCTCAGAGTCTGCAGTCAATCTTAGTGTGGGAGACCAGAGTCTGAGCTACTGTCCAGGGGTCAGGTGTCAGAGGGCCTGAGATAACCTGTGATTCATGAACTTGATTTAGAGGACTAAGAGCAGAGACACTTGAGAGAGGAATAAAAAAAGGCTCAGATGGAAGCGTAAAACCTATTTCTGTGAAAGTCAGTGGGGTGACAGGGAGAACAAATGAGGCATAGGAAATCCTGATAATTCTCAAACAAAAGGAAGAAATAAAATCATTTGGAAAGAACATTTGTAATTAAACATGTCTACATAAACCAAAGCACAGGAATAGGAAGAAAAATATGTTCAAACTGAATAGGGTATCATGAATACAGTAGGCTTAGAATGGGATTTGTGACTGGTACCTGGATAGTAAAGGCGTTTACCTGGATTGAAAGATAATGGATTAATAGAAGGAAGGAGGGACTGATGGAGTGTGTTGACAAGTTGAATTGGTAGGAAAACCCTAAGAGTGGAAACATTATGAGAAAATTTAGCCCAAAAGAAAGAGAGAAGAAAGGAAGTCAAGCTAACCTGATCTAATCTCTCTTTTCAAAGTCTTGCCTGTCAACCACAGCTTTCCCAAATTTTACCTTCCTCCTGGCATTGTATCCTAAATGCTCTTGTCTGCATGTACAAGCATCCACTTTTCAGTGCAAGGATTTCTGTAATCCTTGGAGGAATCCTCCCTACACTCTGTGCTTAGATGAAATAACACCCCTCCTCCTTTTGTCTGCTCCCTAATACAGGTATCATGGCAGCCAGCTTCTCCTCCAGTTCTCATTCACTGTGGGCAGCTCAGTGGCTTGTTTCTGCCTATGACAACTTGTAGGCTTGGAAAGTTCAGTTTCCAGACCCCAGAAGCAGGTCTTTGCCTGCTCAAGGCACCGAGACTTGAGTCTATAGTCTCTGTCAGCTAGGGGCAAATTACCTCTGTGAACCTGCTCCACGAACAACCCACTTTCCCCTGCGTGATGCTGTCCTCAGCGTCCTAGAATTTAAGGACAGTGTGATCCTGACGTACTTGATCACAGGAAAAGATTATTCAAGTAAAAATAACTCTTAGGACTAGGCAAAATTGAGAAATGAATGATATCCTCAGAGCAGAAACCAAAGACAGAGTAACAGATCACGAGGCTGTGAGATGAGAAACATCTGATGAAAAAACCATCGCCATGAAATGGTGCCTAGAGATAGAAAGGACTCAACTGAAAGCCCAGAACATTTAGCTTCTTAGCTTTCTGGAGAGAATAGAAAGAGCTACTATGGCCATGCAGAGCCAATTATATCCCTTCTGAATAGCAAATTAGACAACTCATTTTTCATTAAAAAGATTATGTCTCCTAAGGAGTGGGGCATTCTTGGCATTTTTATTTCCTTGCAAGGAGACGTGAAATGTCAGGCTTGAAACGAATTTTGAAAAGTTGCCCTTCAAGGGTGTGTGGTTTTCTTTATTGCTGGATGCAAACCCAACTAGCCAGATTTGCCGGGAGAACCTTGTCCCAGAGCTGAAGGCAGCAATCCTGTGACTTGCTCTGCCTGGAAGAGTCTCTGTCTGAAAGAGGAGTCATCAGACATGTGGCCGCACCCCTGAGGGCTGGGCTGACTGAAGCAGGACCCACGTGAGTCACCCTGGAGCTTCTCCTGAGTGTGAGTGTGAGCCTGTGTGGGTGGGTGCGACCCGACCGTGGATGTTCCCTGAAAGTGCTTCCTCTGGCAGAGCTCGTTCCCAGCAGGCGGTGCAACTCACTATTTTGAAAATTAATCCACTCCAGAACCGCATTTGCCACCTCCTTGCATCACCGACTCGATGGACATGAGTTTGAGCACACTCAGGGAAGTGAGGCCTGGCGTGCTGTGATTCATGGGGTCGCAAAGAGTCGGACACGACTGAGCGACTGAACTGAACTGAACTGAACCTTCAAAGGAGAAGATAGTTCATTTCTATCAAAGGCAAAGATAGTTCATTTCTTTTCAGATTGGTGCTTCTGTAGAAAAAAGAACCAATTACACCTTTTATTGGAGTATAGTTGATTTACAACTTTGTGTTGGTTTCTGTCGTAAAGTGTATCAGTTGTACTATTATATTAACACATAAACATGTAGCCACTGGTTTTTAGCTTCTTTTCCCATATAGGTCATTTCAGAATATTGAGAATTTTCTTCAGTGTTTAATGCTACTGTTTGTATTCAGTGCCTGGCACCTGATATGTACTTGTTATGGGCTTAGTTGTGTCCCCCTAGAAATTGTATGTTGAAATCATAAACCCCCAATACTTTAGGATGTGACTGTATTTGGAGATAGAACCTCCAGAGAGGTTAAGTAAGTTAAAATTTGGCCACTAGAGGGGACCCTAATCCAATGTGACTATTTGGAAGTTAAGTATTGTCTATAGTCAACACATGTCCTATAGTCAACGTGTGTGTGTGTGTATGTGTCCACGCACACACACTTGGTCTCTCAGTGGGGTCCACCTCTTTGAGACTGCATGAACCATAGCCTGCCAGGCTTCTCTGTCCATGGAATTTCCCGGGCAAGTATACTGGAATGGGTAGCCTTTTCCTGCTCCAGGGGATCTTCCTGACCCAGGGATGAAACCTGGGTCCCCTCCTTTATAGGCAGATTCTTTACCCTCTCAACCACCAGCTGCTACTGCTGCTAAGTCGCTTCAGTCATATCCGACTCTGTGCGACCCCATAGACGGCAGCCCACCAGGCTCCCCCGTCCCTGGGATTCTCCAGGCAAGAACACTGGAGTGGGTTGCCATTTCCTTCTCCAATGAATGAAAGTGAAAAGTGAAAGTGAAGCTGCTCACTCGTGTCCGACTCCCAGCGACCCCATGGACTGCAGCCCACCAGGCTCCTCCATCCATGGGATTTTCCCGGCAAGAGTACTGGAGTGGGGTGCCATTGCCTTCTCTGCTACTGAAGTTACTTCTGGTTTCTTTTTAGTAGAATTTTGTTGTGGGGAAAATGGCTTTATATTTGCTATAAAATGTCAGTTATGGCCACACCCTAGAATTGGCTCAGTATTCTTCTCCCCAATTCATCCCTTGCTGCAGCCACTTGGTCATGCTGGCAACTGCCTTGTTACAATGCTTGGATTTAAACTGAAGTTTCTGTTGCAAAAGCAACTACAGTTGTCCGGAATGTGGAAAGCAGATGTTTCTCTTCCAGCATGTCTTGCAGAATTTCCTAGCAAGCAAATGTCTTCTGTGAAAAGGATGCTTGAGAAAGGTCATATCTTTGGCAAAGATAAAAGAAGAAAGGTAAACTTTTAACTGCTTATTCTTGGAAGGCTTTAACTTGTGACTTATTGTGAAGACAACCATGTGATTGTTGGTTAAGATATGATAAGACAACCAAAGAACTCTTCTGTTTTTTGTTTTTTTAAGAAACTTGTTTCCTTTTTTAGTATCTTGGCTCTTCACCAGGCAAGAGTGTATTTTTCTTGGGGGCAGTTGACAAAAACAGTAGTTTAGTTGGGTTTGGGAAATGCAGAGGATGAAAGAGAGAAAAACCAGGAAAATAGCAAAGGACCCTGGGGGAGAGAGGGTAGAATTAGAATACTGGAGACTGACTTTTCTTAATTTGTTTGAAGTGAATGTCTTGGGCATTATCTAGACCAAAAGATATTCTAAAACCAAATGAAGAGAATTAGTTTAGTTTTGTCTTGTCTCACTTCTATCAAGGAGGATTAACTATTTATTTGCATCAAGTTAACAAGAGTTGATATGAAAAACTAGTTTACTCAAATTAGTCATTGAATGCGTGTGTTCCAGATGTACCAGTGTAATGGGTAGTGAATCTGTATTCTTGAATCTGAAGAGAATATTTAAAATTTCTCTCCAGTTTTTCAAGAAAAAAAGCATTTATAGATTGTGCAAAAGATAAGCTTCATTATGTTTCCTCCTAATAGAAAGCTAATGTGCAAGGAAAACAAACAACTGAAAGACATTTACTCTGTTCTTGACTTTAGGCAAGGGTTCTTTACCTGTAAAAATGAAGTGTCTGAATTAACTGATTTTTCAAGTTTCTTTCAGCAATAAAACTTTATACTTGTCACTGTTTTGGTTTTTTTTTCCCCAGGGCAATATATTATATTTTCTTTTTTATTAAAAAGAAATTTATTGAGGTGAAATCCACATAACACAAAATTAACCATTTTAAAGTGAACAAATCTGTCACAGTACATTCACAGAGTTGTACAATCATCATCTCTGTCTAGTTCCAAAACATTTCCATCTCTGCAAAGTGAAACTCCTCACCCATTAAGCCATTTATCCCCATGCCCCTCCCCCAACCTCTGGCAATCACCAATCTGCATTCTGATTCTGCAAATTCATATATTGTAGAGATTTCACATAACTGAAATCATACAATATGTGAACTTTGGTGTCTGGCTTCTTTCCCTTAGTGTAACATTTTAAAGGTCCATTCATGTTGTAACGTATCAATGCATTCCCTCTCATTCCTTTTCATTCATCCATCTGTGGACGTGTGGGTTGTTTCTACATTTTGGCTGTTGTATCAGGGTATCAGGGGCTGCTACAAGCCTGTGTGTGTTTGTACTTGTTTCAGTGTATGTTTTCAATTCTTTTGGGTACATATTTAGTGGTAGCATTGCAGGATCACGTAATTCTATGCTTACCTTTTCCACAGCAGCTAAAACATTTTATATTCCCACCAACAATGTTCAAGGATTCCAATTTCTTCACCTTGCCAACACCTAATTTTTTATTATTATAACCATCCTAGTAGGTGTGATGTGGTATCTCACTGTAGTTTTGACAGAGCAATAACACTATTAATTCTAAGTCAACTTAATAATAAAAGCAGAAGTGGTAAAGGCATCTGAATTGTCTAGAATCCAGTCTTATCACACTCTTATTGTTGTGGGTGACTAGTCCCGGGCCCTTACCATGTTCACTAGAACTAAGTTCAGAAGCAGATTTTTGTTTTATCAAGGACGGTCAACTCTGGACTGCATAGGATTAGAAATGCAGAAGGGTAAACAACCAACCAGAGTCACAGTAACAGCGCTCTAAAATACTACTTTTGCTTTTCATCCAGTGCATTGGTTTATACATTCACAGGCTTCCCTGGTGGCTCAGTTGGTAAAGAGTCTGCCTGCAATGCGGGAGACCTGGGTTCAATCCCTGGGTCGGGAAGATCCCCTGGAGAAAGAAATGGCAACCCACTCCAGTGTTCTGGCCTGGAGAATTCCATGAACAGAGGAGCCTGGTGGGCTTACAGTCCAGGGGGTCATAAAGAGTCGGACACAACTGAGTGACTAACACTTTCACTTTCACAAACATTCACAAAGGAGATTACATCAGAGCATCCATCTGAAATCATAACTTTTTCTGCTTTTAAGAATGAGGGCCGGTTGTAAATTTGGAGGATATGATTCACCTGCTTAATGTATTTTGGTCTGAGTAGGTGAAGCCACTTCATAAAGGAAGGTTGAAGTAAGTGATTTTAGGCCATTTCTTATGGTGTTTTGTTGTAGCAGATGCAAAATTGAAAGCAGAGATCGAGGGGATTGGAGAGAAGTGATTCAATGAAAGGACCAAGGAATAAGGTTCAAAGCTGCATGTGGAGGGAAAGAAATAGAAGACACAATCTAAGAAGAATATGAAATATGAAAAGGACATCTTTTGGTGTGACTGCAATGGTTTTTTACAGTGTTACTCAACGACTCAGTGGACATGAGTTTGAGCAAACCCTGGGAGATAGGGAAGGACAAGGAAGCCTGGCGTGCTGCGTCCACGGGCTCACAAAGAGTCGGACACGACCGAGTGACTAAACAACAACAATGCTTTTTCTCCAATGATGGAAAACCTGCCTAAGCACCCCTGAGTGTTAGGCAACTGAAAACTGTCTTTAACTACCCTACAGAGGATCCTGTTTCAGCATCTGTTTTCCTGGAAGACAGCATGTTACAAGAACAAGCAGGTAAGTGGTAGTCATTTCTATTCCTTCTGTCTCATGAAGTTACCATAAGAAGAACGGCCTGGAATAGCTGAAGTCATCAGGAACAAATTAGAGTGAGGTATTAATGTGTTCATTTCCCAGATACATTTCTGAAATTGAAATGAATTGAATTAACCTGTAAGAGGAAATGCTCAGGAATGGGAAATAAATCACAGATACCAAAGCTCTCACTTCAACCTTGCCTTAATTGCCTGTAATCAGTGTCTAATTTCAAGACAGACATTTCATAGAGAAAATGTTATGAACTTTACTTTGGAAAATTGTACTCCCTGGTAGCTCAGATGGTAAAGAATCTGCCTGCAGTTCAGTCCCTGGGTTGGGAAGATGTCCTAGAGGAGGGCATGGCAACCCACTCCAGTATTCTTGCCTGGAGAATTCTCATGGACCGAGGAGCCTGGCGGGCTACAGTCCATGGGGTCACAAAGAGCTGGACATGACTGAGCGACTGAGCATACAAGCACATTCTTCCAAGGAGCAAGTGGCTTTTAATTTCATGGCAGGGATTAGTTGTTAAAAGACACAGCACTAGATTTTGGGATCCACTAAGATATTATCTGTGCTCTAAGTCCTTTGATTATAACCATCAGGTAGATGTATGAAAAAGAACAAAATAAAAGCAGAGTTAAATTTTTCTTGAATTGTTTATTGTAAAATTTTTATTGCAGAGTCTCATCTGTAGAAAAGAATCCACCTGCCAATGCAGGAGATGCAGGTTGGATCCCTGTGTCTGGAAGATCCCTGGAGAAGGAAATGGCAACCCACTCCAGTATTCTTGCCTGGAGAATCCCCATGGACAGAGGAGCCTGGCAGGCTACAGTCCATGGCGTGGCAAAGAGTTGGACACTACTGAGCGACTAAGCACACAGCATGTGCTTCTAAAGTCTGTATGTTGGTTCAGTTCTTTGCCTTCTCTTCTCTACATAGGCAGCATCCTCTCCCATCTCTTGCCTGTGCCTGGAACATTCTCTGTATACTCAACTTCCTCTTGTCCAGCCTCAACCCCCTCATCCTCCCTCCTTTTATTCTAGTTAACTCTTGCTGTTGAAGCCTCTGCTGAAGCCCTACCTCCTGAAGTTATAAGAGCTTCAGGAAGCCTTCCTGAAGTCATAAGAGCCCATACCCCATGTGTTTCCACCTTTGTGATCCTCACGATGCACCTTTGCTACTTGCTTCATGTCCATTTCCTCCATAGATTGTGAGTTCCATCCAGGCAGAAACTTGCTCTTTGTATCTCTAGCATGTGCCCTTTGAACACTACCTGAATAGACTTGGCTCTCCTAGGAATGAAACAATCATCTGGTTTTCATATTCTGATGCAGAAGAACCATCTCCCGAGCTTTCCCATCCCCTTTTCTCTCTCTCCTTTTTTGTCCTATCTTTTTGAATAAGCTTAGTTGTAGATAGCGTGTTAGCCCAGACAGCCCCCTCCATTGCAGTAATCACAACTTCTGTTCCAGAATGTTCTTTGTTTGAAATCCTGCTAAAAAAACACTCAAGCTCAGCCTGACTACACAAATGATGCTTCAGAAATAACAGAATTATTTGTTTTTCAAAAATAATGTTTTCTCTTGCTCATATGCTCACAGCAAAGCTTGCATGATGTGAGTAAATGTTATTAAAAATCCAGGTCCTCCCCAAGGGCTATATAAGCCTGTTGTGGGAAAATCTGTGGTCACAGAAAGAGGGCTAGGGTTTGGGGAGAGAAGAGGACTCAGGAGGCAGCCGAGCCTGTCTGTTGCTCGGTTTCCCTCCTCTGGAGATTCATGTGAGGCTCAACAAGGGACTCTCTCCTGTCCAGCCCTTCATGTCATTAGCATCTGCGGAATCAAAGGGAGGAATTACTGATCTACGACTGGAAGAAGAGGCTTAGGCACTGCCTCGGGGTGCTCATATAGAAAGAACATTTCACTAATGCACCTTCAGCGGGTGGTTCTGGTTTTCCTGATTTTTACCTCTGGCCACGCCAGTTTCTAGATAGTTTGTTCTAGACGCCCTTGCCTTTAGCAGAGAGCTTGCGCCCTCTGGTGGTAAATATGAAGTACAACAGTACAGTCAACTTGGTTCACTTTACCCGAACCCCGCAGGGACTATGAAATGGTTGGTGATTTTTGCCTCAATTATGACGGTGATCTGTTTCCAAATATCTGTATATTAATCGTTAAGTTCCAGTTTGGTGGGTATGAAGTGCCTTGCCTGGTAAGCATAAATTTACAACTGGAATATTTCAATCCTAGCATTTTACAGCGGTTCTCAAGTTTTGATGTGCGAAAGAATCACCAGGAAAATCTGATTAAAGCTCAAGTTCCCAACCACAGCTCCAGACGTCCTTGTTCTGCAGGCTTTGGGTTTCCCAGAAATCGGCCCATTTAAAATGAGCCCTTGGCGGCTTCCCTGGCGGCTCAGCGGTAAAGAATCTGTCTGCCAATTTCACAGTCAGGATTGGCACAAGAGAAGCCGCTGCAATGAGAAGCCTGCTTGCTTCAACTAGAGAAAAGCCCATGCAGCAACGAAGACCCAGGACAGCCAAAAATAAATACATAATTATCTTTTAAAAGATGAGCCTCCGAGGAGGTTGACCTGTGTGAACTGTTCTTTGAGAAATGCTGGCCTAAATACTAAGAGTATAGATTTGGAACCAAACCCAAGGCCCGTCTCTGCCAGTAGTATGACATCGGATTGTTCCATCTGTAAGAAGACAGTGAGAATATAGATCTGTTGCAGAATAAAATGAGATCCTGATATAAAGGGCTTGGCAGGATCTGGTCATGACAGGGACCCAGCACATGCCAGCTCTTGTTATTTGTAGTATTGATTTAATTAGGTCAAGCTATAGGGCAGAGAAGACCAGGGGATTTTCTGGATCAAAAAGGCATTCAATCTTTGGCTCTGAGTTCTCTGCAGTGAGATGCTACCATGGATAGAAACCCACTCCTCCCTCATTCCCAAAGACAACGAGTGGCATCTGTCCCCAGGAGGAGAAGTGGCACTGAGCTGGGGAGCTTCGAGGATGTTAAACAGCCTGGGAAGAAAAGCGCTTTGGGACAAGATGCTTAAGGGCAGGGGAAATACTTTTATACGTCTTTGTACCTCTTGGGCCAGATGGGTGAAAGAGAAGTTGGCAGCTCTCCTATATAATTTCATATTAAGGGAACACTGGCTGTTTTTCTCTGTATAAAATGTTTAGGATTAACACACACACACTGCTACATATAAAATGGATAACCAACAAGGACCTACTGTGTAGTACAGGGAACTATACTCAGTATTTTGTAATAACCTATAAGGGAAAAGAATCTGAAAAAGAATAGATACATTTGTGTGCATAACAGAATCACTTTGATGTATACCTGAAACTAACACATTGTAAATCAACTATACTTCAATAAAAAATTAACGTCAAAATAAAATAAAATTGGCATGATAATATTTTCCCCAAAGAGTTCTGAAGAACAAATGAGTAGAGATATGTGTAAACCCCTTAGTGTGATGATTGACACCAGTAGTGCTTGCAAAGTATGGTTATTTTTCCCATCCCTTCTGGCCTGAATGTATCTGTAGTATCATTTTCAGAGACAGGTATTGATCAGGAGAAGGGAAACAGATGCTTTAGATGTGTGAGATTAGTGAGATTAGTGAGATTTAGCGGTGTTTCTGTTTTTTAAAAATCTGTATTTCCCCTGGTAAACTTAAAAGTCACGCTTTTAAAAATATATTTAAAATATATTTACACTAAAATAGTCACACTATTTAAAATATATCTAAGTTTAATATTTCATATATAAAAAGTCATATATATGTATAATATATATATATGTATGTGTACACAGGCTATCAGTCAGGCAGTTATAGAGAGCAAAGTTATATAATGACTCAGCAGGTTTTGAAGTCAGTATGCACTATCCTATTGATACACTTTAATCCATGTTTATGTTTATCTCCTGTGTATCTTCAAATTTTCCCCACGTACAGCATTAGTTGGCACTTCCCACCTTAATGTAATTGTAGTCTTTCCTGGGAAACTTACACACCCTGGTTGTCACGTCCCCAGATGCACCACTAGAGGGAGCCACTCCATAACAGGTGAGGTCCAGCTAACAAAAACCACGTGATCAGCCTGATGCTGATCCGAAGCCAAGGCTACAGATTACAGGTAACATATCTCAGATTTATTAAAAAACACATAGGTAACGAGTCAGAGCTTGGGCTAGGAATGATTTGGAAAAGAATTGAAGGCATTATTCCACAGAACATTCACAGTGTGTATAGAGACAGACAGAGAGCAGGGCAGCGCCTTAGAAACATTTGCGGTGGACGATGGATGGCCCGGCCTCATCGTACTCCTGTTTGCTGATCCACATCTGCTGGAAGGTGGACAGGGAGGCCAGGATGGAGCCACCAATCCATACAGAGTATTTGCGCTCGGGAGGGGCGATGATCTGTTGGTCAGGATGAGAAAGGGCCATTAGTGCACTAGGAGGGGAATTGGGGATTCCAGCATGGTCAGGATTTGTGGCCCCGGCTGAAGTTTCATGGGACAGTCTTGGCTGTTAGATGCTGAAATTGAACCCTAACCCATGGGGTGTGAATAGTTGTGGATTTAGAGATTCCTCAATGAGCACCTTTGGTTTCCCGGCTTCCTTTTGTACCAGGGGTCACTAACCCTTGGGATCTAATGCCTGATGATCTGAGGTGGAGCTAATGTACTAACAGCAGAAATAATGCACACAATAAATGAAATGCACTTGAATCATCCCGAAACCATCCCCTAACCCGCAGTCCGTGGAAAAAATAGTCTTCCACGAAACTGGTCCCTGATGCCAAAAAGGTTGGGGACTGCTGCTAAACTATCTACTTGGAAACTTCTGACACTTCAGCTTCATTCAGTCTACCATCAGGCAAACGGAAAGTTGGCCCCCAATTCTACACAACCTCCACGAAGCCCTGACATTGTCCCTGATTCCTATCAGCTGTTCTTCAGAGCTCAGCGCAACACGTACACTCTGTGGACACAAACACCAGCAACTTCAAGGGGAACTTTTCACTGGGTCAGAATTTCTGACCATAAAGGAACTTACTGTAAGACCTGATCAAGTCTACCAAGATGCACTGTTTAACACTGAGGGGTCCATTGCTGGGATGAAGATACCCCTGGGATAGGTCTCAGCTAAGCTTGCATTGGCTGGCGCTACCTGCATGAACGGGCCTGGCACGCAAGGACATGTTGATGTTTCTTAAATCAATGAATGGTTTAGGCCCAGAGAGCAGTGATTCTGAACAAGGGTTCGTCTACTTTGACCTCTGCTCTCTGGGTCTAAAACTAGCTAGAGATGAGTAAGTCTAAATTCCACATCAGATTTGGATACTTAGGTAGAAATAAATATTGACAATTGGCCAATAGATAAGATATTTCTGAAACTGTGGTGAAAGGGTTTAATTTCTCTTTATTCCTTGAGCTCTGGTTGAACATTTATTTTTAATACAAGTAGCTGATATTTACTGAGCACTTATCTGCCAAGCACTTTGCCCAGCATTTTACATGTACTATCTCATTTAATCTTCATAACCACTTTAAAGAGTAAGTACTGAATCTGTCCCATATTCTAAATGAGGAAACAGACTGAGTGAGGCTTAAGTAATTGACCTTGGTCTCACACACACACACATGATACACACATGTCACACCCAATATGCAAACCTGGACCTCTCCCAGGTGTTTTTTCTTTCTGTTTTGTTTTGGAAATAACCTTTCAGTTTTAGATACTTTTAGATTTACATATGAGTGGTACAGACAGTACAGAATCCCTACAGACGACCCCCAACCCCATTCAGTTTCAATTTCCCATAATGTCATCATCTTACTGTCCCATGTTTTCAATGGTTTGCTCTCACCACACTGGAACTCAAAATTCTACACTTATTTCTATTCAAGACTCCAGGATTGGAGAACTAGAAACTACCCAACTCTGGCTGGGTGTCTATCATCTGAGAAACACACATCCTCAGAAAACAGCCTCTCTCTCACTCCACAGTCCTTCCTCGCCTGTAATGCGGAGAGAGAGTGTGCTTCAGTCTAGCACACCCTGTTATGTTAGCTGCAGACTCTTTCCATAAAAAAGGAGATGGGAGTGCAAATAACAGAGAACTTGTCTGAATGCCTGTCGTGTGTGTGAACTGCACCCCGACGGCCCTTTCTCCCGCTCCCTGGGACATGGATCAGAGGGTCCCAGCCTGGCTTCCTGATTTCAGAGTAACAGTATCCTTTGCGAAGTCACCAGCCACATGTTAGCTTGCCTCCAAAGAATGATAGCCTTTTAATCTGAGTTCCTCTGACTGACTCAAAACGCACACAACATAGGGGTCCTGCTGGCTCATGGAGTGAGTCTGGCCATCCTGGGGTCATGCTGCACTTTGGAGCACTTGTTTCAAAAGGGGCATCAGAAAGAGAGATGAAGATAAAGTTCTGATTCCTGGCTGCTGAGATGGAATCACATTTAGTACTGAAAGAAGAGTATACTACTGAATTCTAAACAGGATTTATACCTGTTTAGAAAGGTCTGGCTCATCTGTAATGTTTATAATGATCTATACATGAGATGCACTACTTTCATGATGAGGAAAAACAAATGTATTGTGTATTTCAATGAGATATGGGCACATGAGTGGCTCTATTGACCTTTTCCTGCATCTGCTGAAAGTAGCTGACTGACATAGATAAGTATTGATTAAACTTTGTACAAGATAATTCAACTCCTCTATGAATGGAACTGACTTAGACCCTGAAAAGTATGATACTTGAGGACTTTTACCCACTGCCTAGCTCTAAGACCCATAAGTGTATGCAATCAAGATGTAGCCTCTGAAGAATCCTTCACTTCTGGTTATAAACTTGGCATTGCCAGCAGCATATAAGGGTCTATCACAGAACTTTACCTTGATCTTCATGGTGCTGGGGGCCAGGGCCGTGATCTCTTTCTGCATGCGATCAGCAATGCCGGGGTACATGGTGGTACCCCCGGAGAGGACGTTGTTAGCATAGAGGTCCTTCCTGATATCAATATCACACTTCATGATGCTGTTGTACGTGGTCTCATGGATGCCAGCAGACTCCATCCCTGGAAAAGAGACACAGGTTGTTGTCCTTGGGTGATAAAGAAAACCCAGGCTGACATGGAAGACGATATGAGCAACTGGATGATCTTACACTGGACCACAGCTTGGCAGGAGCCACCATCTCAGGACTGAAAGACACTTGAAGTGTCCCATGTCCTCCTACCATTTGTCTAGGGAGGAAGCCCTGCTTCGGCATCTCTGAAAGGGTGAGAGGCTACAATATCACAGTCCTAAGTCTTAATAGACTCACTACTATAAGTGATTCAAATAAAAGGCAAAGCCTTCAAATTCCCAAAGCCTTGAGAAGGTCCCAGGCTGAGCTAACACCACAGCTTTTGCTCAGAACTCCTAAATCTCTCCTTTACTGCTGTCTTGTCCTCACCCCTCAAAGCTAAATGGTGCTGGAACATTTGAAATATGCTTCACTTTATTTGGGCAAAGCCTCATTTTTCTTCAATCTTGATAATATTTTTTTGTCTGAATTTCTTGTTAATTTCTGACATGAAAAGAACTTCCAGATGGCTCTTCATCTTTTACAGTTTTATGATATAATACTAATCATGCTTAGTAATTGATTACTGTCAATATGAGTCTGGGTAAACTCCGGGAGTTGGTGATGGAAAGGGAGGCCTGGCGTGCTACAGTCCATGGGGTCGCAAAGAGTCGGACACGACTGAGCAACTCAACTGAACTGAACTGAATATCTAATCAGCATTGAGGGCACTTAGTGACTCCGCCCCCACACACATCTCATTTTAAAGATGAGGACACATTTTACAAATGAAGACATTTTACATTTACATTTACATTTTAAATGTAAAATTTTACATTTAAAGATGAGGCTCCAGGAAGCAAAATTATGAAAGGAGAACTAAGATTCACACCCAGGCTCACCCCTCTATAAACAACTATGCTAACCTGTCTCCCAAGGTCAATGCTAATGTAGGAACAGACATTTCCATTTTTCTTTTCCCCTATTATTTCCAGACTCAGCATTCAACCCATCCTTCTGGTGGCTCCGCTGTCTCCTAAGCATGGACAGTATCTGATTCTTTCACCATAAACCATACACCAAGAATGCTTCAGCTAGACTACAACCTAGACGATGTTTTCTTAAGAAGAAAACTCCTTTCATGGCTTCTTGATGTCTTCTCACTTTAAAAATGTGACATTCTTTCCCTTGCCCTGGCTCAGAGGCACCCTTGGCTTTGTGGCCCCTGTCACATGTTGCCACACGCAGAAGGGTGCTGGGGGCTGAGACCGGCTGGTGGAAGGAGAGGAGGAGGCTCTCCCGGGTGGGCTGCCTACCGATGAATGAGGGCTGGAACAGGGTCTCAGGGCAGCGGAAACGCTCATTCCCGATGGTGATCACCTGCCCATCAGGCAGCTCATAGCTCTTCTCGAGGGAGGAGGAGGATGCGGCAGTGGCCATCTCATTCTCAAAGTCCAGGGCTACGTAGCACAGTTTCTCCTTGATGTCCCGGACAATCTCACGCTCAGCTGTCAATGAGATACAAACATGGTGGCCAACCTTGAGATTTGCACGGGTGGTAAAAATCCACCTGCCCTACTGTCTTCCAATACAGGTTTCTCCCCTGAAAGTGTATATTCTATTCTGCAACCCCAAATCCATGAGGACAGTTAAATGAGAGGTCCACTAGGGAACCACTTCTCTTCCCAGCAAAGTGCTTCACACAGAGAAACTTCTAAGCAGATAATGTCCGGACAGTGCATGACAGGATGAAAATGAGCTGGCTAGTGACAGACAAAGAGCAGGAATCCTTTTGGACGTTAACTTTGTTGCATGATAAATTAATGACTCTCTGTTATACGTGCGATACAACAGTTTATTATTTTCAGTTGACCAGGAAGATTCATGCCAAAACAGTCCCTTAGAAGCACCTACAGTTTTAAAAAGCTCTGAAGACCCATGTTGTCTGACCCAGGTGGATTCCAACTCAAGTCCTTGGAAAACTCATCACCTTCCAGAAAGAGACCCAGGACCAGTCCCGGTAGAGAAGGTCCCAGTGGTGCATGGAAGAAGTGGGTGGACAGACCCCTTTCCGACTCCTGTCCTCTGAAGTTCTAAACTATTGGTGTTATCCAGGCCCCTGGCAACTTTTTGGAGGCATCTTGGAATTCCTCAGAGTGGGCAGAGAAGGGTCAGAATTCATTCAACTCTCTACCCCAGAAGGAGATTTTTAAATCATCAGGGCTCAAATTTAGAGTCTAGGATAAGTCTTGGGCAGGTCCAGAAACCTGAACATTTGGACAAGAGCAAATTGGTGAGGGAAGGGCAGGCAGCCAGGGCACTGAGTTCGTCCTGATGTCTCTAGGACTGTCTGCCTCTGCCTCTCATAGAGAGAGATCAAGGCCGCCAGTTTAGTCGGAAGACAAACATGCCATTGTCTGCTGGGTTGGTATTACTAATCACTAACAAGTATCTCATGCTTCCTCAGAACCAGGAATTCCACGTGCATGATCTCATTTACTACTCCCAACATCCTTGTGAGAAAGAGTAAATGATCACTCCCATTTTACAGATGGAGAGCCTATGGCTTGGTGGACTTGGGCATTTAGTCCAAGGTCGCACAGCTAGTGAGTGGCAGAACTGGGACCCGAGCCCTGTCAAGATGTCTCCAAAGACTGCCAATCACCATGCCATACTATTTTCAGGCTCTTTATAAATTAAGTTTTTTGGAATATAGTTGCTTTACAATGTTGTACCAGTTTCCACTGCACACCAAAGTGGTTCCGCTATACGTAAACATATAATTCCCTTTTTCTTTGGATTTCCTTCCTATTCAGGTCACGGTGGAGTATCAAGTAGAGTTCCCTGTGCTATAGAGCAGGTTCTAATTAGCTATCTACTTTCCACATAGGATCAGTAGTGTATATATGTTGATCTCAATCTCCCAATTCCTCCCTTATTTTCAGTCTCTATGTGTGAATGGAAGAGATTTAAAAAATGTTCAAATACTGCAACTCTGACTAGCTCATAATACCTGATGGTTAAAACTATTCTTCTCCAGGAAATGGTGTAATCGTTTTGCGATTACACATAGCAAAATACTCAGAGTTTTGCCCTGGGCATTAGAGTCAGGTCTCCCTACCTGCAAGGCTCCCTCCCATAGTTTCCTCGGATAGTCACCACGTCAGGGAAGAACACCCCGCCCCTATGCCCCCTCCCTTTCTGTCCCTCAGGCCTCACCGGTGGTCACGAAGGAATAGCCTCGCTCGGTCAGGATCTTCATGAGGTAGTCGGTGAGATCTCGGCCAGCCAGGTCCAGACGCATGATGGCGTGGGGCAGGGCGTAGCCCTCATAGATGGGCACGTTGTGGGTGACACCATCTCCAGAGTCCAGCACAATGCCTGGGGGACAGTTGTGCAGGATAAAAGTCAACCAGGGGAACTGGTGTATGGTCACTTACTGGTCTAGTAGAAGGGGAATTTCTAAGCCTTTTATTTGAAAGGAAAGAAGGCATTTGATAGGAAAAGAGAGTTAAGGCAGGGCTAGGAAAAGAAAAGGAAAAAAAAAAAAAGAACAGGAAGAGGGAAACAATAGAAGTCCTCCTGGAAATACAAGTTAAAGGGCTTATTTTTAAAGGTGAGAAGAAGCCCTCAAGGGGCAGGAGTTAACTCTGTCAGTTCTAAATAACCCCCAGTCCATCACAACACACGTGTTCATAAACCATTCAATCCTGTAACTGATGGTGTACTCAACCAGGGCTTTCACCCTGCCCAGCCACCTACCAGTTGTACGTCCAGAGGCATAGAGCGACAGCACCGCCTGAATAGCCACATACATGGCTGGGACATTGAAAGTCTCAAACATAATCTGCAAAGCAAGCCAAAGAGATGAGTTAATGATGCTGCCAGTATCACCAAGAATGCACAAGAGAGCATCTTGCCGATGCCTGCAGATGGGCCGGCCTGGTTCTGGGTAGAGGAAACTAAGGCCAAGGAGGTCAGAGAAGCCTTGGTTATGGGTCAAGGAGAAAGGAAGGTGTGAATGGAGAGACCACCATACCGGTGACCTGGTGTCATGGGGGGTGGGAGGGACAGTGTGCACACATGACCAGCCAGGTATACGGAGGCTCTAGTTTCTGGTCCTGGCCCTGACTTGAACGTGACCTGGAGAATTCACCAAACTAACAACTGACTAATGTGGACGGCCTGCGGGATCTTTGTTCCCCAACCAGGGATCGAACCCAGGCCCTGAACAGTGAAAGCACGGAGCCTAAACCACTGAAGCTCAGACTGGTTGAAATGAACCCCATTCTGTGGTCTGTCTGAGATTCCATTTAATCTGTTCAACTTTTTTCTGTAGTTGCTGGGTCAATGTCAGCCCTAGAGTCTGAGGCCATTCTAGCGGCAGTGAAGGAGTCCTGGTTGCTGGAAGAAAAGACTGCCTGATGGTAACAGAGAACCAAATATGAATGTTGATGTGGCAGTTCATGCCATCCAGAGCATAGTTAGCGCCAGAGCCCTTCCAGCTCACGAGTTAGAAATGTATGCCCACGGAGATGCCCATAGGCCTCCGTATCTCCATCTACAAAACCCTCTCTGGTCCATTTAACCAGAGTGAACATCTAGCATAGTTTGCTAGACGGCCATAATTCCCACCTATTCATTTTTACCATTCACTGGGAAAAAAGCTCCCTTAAGAAACAGCATCTCTTGGGTCATAAGTCCTTTCCAGACACTCAGATGTTCCCCAGCAGAGAACAGCTGCTAGTGTGTTGATGAGGCATCCAGAGCTCTTCCAAGAAAAAGGCTCTGCAGTATTTATGTTTATTATTCTCTGAGGTCAAAAGATTGTGGGCCAAATTCAAGCTCTGACACTTCTAGCTGTGTGACCTTGGGACCATCACCTAATGTACTTGAGTCTCAAATTCTTCATTTATATTGGCAGTGGTTTAGTTGCTAAGTCTGAGTCTTACAACCCCATGGAGTATAGCCCACCACGCTCCTTTGTCCATGGGATTTTCCAGGCAAGAATACTGGAGTGGGTTACTATTTCCTTCCCCAGGGGATCTTCCTGACCCAGGAAGAGAACTTGGGTCTCCTGAATTGCTGGCAAGATTCTTTACCAACTGAGCCACCAGGGAAGCCTTCATTTATATTATTAGGATAATCATAGCTCATGCTTTAAGTTAAGATTTAAAGAGACAATCTGTATAAAATGCTTAGCCCACTGCTTAACCATAACAAGCATGAAGTTGACACTAGGTGTATGTATTAAGCTGCTCATCCAAACTGGAAACTTTGTCTGGATGATGGAATAGATGGTCTCCTGTTCCAAAGTCTCTGAGCTTCAGAAAGTCACAATAAAGATAATAATAAATACCTGTTTAGTGTTTATCATACCAGGTACCATGAAACACATTTAGCATTTGTCTCATTAATCTTCAAATCACTTGAAAAACAATAGTAGTAATATTATTCTCAATATATGGACAAGGAAACTGAGTCTATGAAAATTAAGTGGCTATTTTAAAGTCACACAGCTGATAAGTGACAGATCGAATTTTCAAACTGGGATCTGACTCTAGGACCAAAATTCCCCATTGTATGTTATCCTGCATTTTGAAATGACTTCTCCTTAGAAGTTTTAAACCTAAACATGTGGCCTTTTCAGTTAAATCTGGAAAATTTCCTATTGCTCTTGGAGTCAAGGGGCCATTCCTGCAGTAAGGATGTCTGATGCCTGTGGCCTTGGGAATCCAGGAAAGTTGTCAGCCTGTGAGAGGACTGTTGGGTGGGCCTTTTATCTGCTATTCTGTACAACCCCCTTCAAGGACTTCCTCCAAGCCCCAAAGTGCTGGGTCCTAGAGTGGTATTTACCTGGGTCATTTTCTCCCGGTTGGCCTTGGGGTTCAGGGGTGCCTCAGTGAGCAGGGTTGGATGCTCTTCAGGGGCAACACGAAGCTCATTGTAGAAAGAGTGGTGCCAGATCTAGGGGACCAAGAAAAAGCACAGCAATGAGACACAGCAGAGGCACGACAGTCCGCAAAAAGGGACCAGAATGAGCACATGAAACCAGGTCCAAACACAAGTGCTCATTATGTGTCCACGTTTTTACACGTGCAGAGACTCAGGCGTAAAGACTACAAGGAACCTACCTGAGAATTCACACTTCGTAAGTGAATGAGCAAAAACCCACACCCAGGTCTACGAGGCAGGGTAGGGTAGTGGTTAAGGACATAGGCTCTGGAGTGAAACCTGGGTTCAAATCCTGGCTTAAGCACTTCTTGGTAATATGAGCGTAGGCAAATTTTAACCCTTCTCTGCAACAATCTGTCCATGGGGAATATAAAAATAATTCATGTCTTTGTGAGACTTAAATCAGGGAACCCTAGAGTTACTATTTAGCCCAGTGCCTGGCCCAGAGCAAATGCTGCCATTATTCAACTATATCTTCTTTACCCGCTGGTGCTCACTAAGTCATGTCCAACCCTTTGCAAGCCCGTGGACTGTAGCCCACGAGGCTCCTCTATCCATAGGATTTTCCTGGCAAGAATACTGGAGTGGGTTTCCATTTCCTCCTCCAGGGGACCTGCCTGAGCCAGGGATCAAACCCATATCTCTGATGTCTCCTGCATTGCAAGCGGGAGCTTTACTGCTGAGCCACAGGGAAGCCCCCATTTTAATTAGTATTCATGGGCAAATGACTTAGTGTAGCAAGTAAAAGGACAAATGAATGAATATATGAATGGATGAATGAAGCAGATCTGAAAACCTAATGGTTATTTTTAATATTTAAGGGAATTTTTCCACCCCTTCATTCCTCTCTTTGCTCCCCAGGGTTGAAAGAAGCTTACCTTGGCTGGCACACACTGGACCTTTCATTCATGGACAGACCTTGGCCTTCAGGTGTTTCCCCAAAAAGCCAGGGCCTGTTTCTAGCATGATGTACTTTGAACATGCTTGTGTTTGCTTCAAGGTTAAGCATGCTCTTTATTTTTATTTTCTGAGCTGTTTCTTTTTGTAATTTAATTTTTATTTTATATTGGAGTATAATCAATTTACAATATTGTGTTAGTTTCAGATATACAGATGAGTGATTCAGTTATACATATATATATATTTTTTTCAAATTCTTTTGCCATATAGGTTATTGTAGAATATTGAGTAGAGTTCTCTGTAAGCATCCTTTTTAACCCTGGATGCCATAAAGAACAAACCATTGTGAAAAGAGTTCAGTTGATTAATTATTTTTAAAAGCCCCAAAATTCTCGGCTAGTGCCTGAAATATTAAATTCACTCAGAATTAAAACAAAATAAAAACAAGAACTGCTAGTGAAAGTCTGTACATTAACAAAAGCTAGATTGACTTTAAAGATTCTTTATCTTGTTGCAGTTTCTTTGGTTTTGAGTTTGCGGTTTCTAGAAAGGAAATGAGACTCCTGAAAGTTCTATTCCTTTGATGGAGTAAAAGCGGCACAGTGCCCAGGAAATTAAAAAAAAAAAAAAAAGAGAAGAAACGCTGCCAATCTTATTATATACCATGGATACTCTAAAACATCGTTAGAAACCAACCAATCTCTATCTCTCCCCACTCTGTCTCTCTTCTTCTCTCTCTCTCTCCAGAAGACACTTTACATTTTAGAAATGACAGTATGCTTCATTTGTTTTTCTCCAGGTGTATCCCTTCTGTGATGCTGCCAGCTCCATGGAGAAAGTCTTAAAAGCAAATTTTCTCATCACTACTATTATCTCCTCCTCAGTGCCTACTGCAGTCTTAACCAAATCCAGACTCTTAGACTCAGCAAACATAATGAAACACATTTTTTTGTAGAGCAGCAGAGGTTTCAACATTATCACTGATAAATTCTAGCAACACTAGTTTCTTTTAAAATCGTGAGAGTATGTGTGCGTCTGTGTGTGTGGAGCTGACAGATACATAAAAGTCCAGATTTTCTGGTTCTAACATATTTGCTGCATTTAAAAATTTTAAGTCACTTTCTCATTATTTCTTCTGCCTTTTCTTTGATCACTTTGTTTCCATGATGCTTGAGAGCAAATATCAAAACCCTCGGGTTTAACGCTTCTCATTAGCTCTTCTCTATGGGTCTGGGAGAGAAAGACTTCAACTTAATGCAACTCAGGGAGATAGCTTTTTGAACTGTTTATTTAAAAATTTGTGTTGGTTGCTTGTGCTTCCTATGTTGAGGGACATTTTAGGAATGTACCAAACATACAATGTCACAGCCCCTTTTCTACAGAGAAAACTAAAAGCAAAAAAAAAAAAGAACAACTAGCTTTTTTTAATGTTCAGGGTAAATTAATGAAAAACTTTCAGGAACGGGTGGGTGAAGGCTCTTCCCAGCTCTTCCATCCCTTGTTCTCCTGTTTGCAGTCCAACAGTGCTTGTCCTTGGAGGGAAGCCAGTTGTCTGAGCAATTGACTATAATTCCCACCACTGTCAAAGAACGACTGTTCTCATTTTTAAAGCTAGCTCCCTCTGTGCTCTGCTTAGTCGCTCAGTTGTGTCCGATTCTCTTCAACCCCATGGACTGTGGCCCACCGGGCTTCTCTGTCCATGAGATTCTCCGGGCAAGAATACTGGAGTGGGTTGCCACTTCCTCCTCCAGGGGATCTTTCCCACCCAGGGAATGAACCCACGTCTCTTGCATCTCCTGCACTGGCAGGCGGATTCTTCACCACTAGCGCCACCTGGGAAGCCCATCTGCCTCTAACTGGTTTATAACCCTCTTAGTCAAGGAATTTGCTTTTTTAAATAAATAAATAAAGTTCAGAATTTTTAAAATTCAGTTAGTAAAAATCTAGAAGGAACACCAACAAGTAAAAGCACAACCAGGCAAAGTGAGCCTGTTCTTCTCCCCAGCGGCAGCCAGACGTTTGAGACCCGGGCCGCAGGAGCTACTCAGGCCTCGCCCAGTACCTTCTCCATGTCGTCCCAGTTGGTGATGATGCCATGCTCTATCGGGTACTTCAGGGTCAGGATTCCTCTTTTGCTCTGTGCTTCATCGCCCACGTAGCTGTCTTTCTGTCCCATTCCCACCATCACCCCCTAAAAAGTTCAACACATGACAAGTCAGCCTCTCTCAGAACTGGTGAACTGACTACTGTCCAGACACAAAGGGTTAAATCATTGCAATGAACATCCTTCCAGTACCAGCCATGACCTGCTGATCCTATTGTTACTGAGCTCTTAGGAAACATCCCTTAGGTGATTTCAAACAGGCCTGAACAGGCCTACAAATAGCAGAGAACCTTGAGGGTAAGGCGACTTTGTCATTTATCTTCTGTGTTCCTTCATGAGCTCGCTTAGAGCAAAGACGGTATCTGTCTTGTTCGCCACTATGACAAATTTCCTGGCATGTATCTGGCACTCCATCATTATTTGTTGAATGTATATACAAAATTTACACATTAGTTAAATGGCATTTTGCCTCTCATGAATCCTTTAAACTGTACGTTTGGAATTGTCACCTACTCAAGAGCATATCTAACCATTATAAGCAAAAGCATTATTTCTACAAATGACCACTCAGTTTCTAATAGATAAAATCATAATGATCAATATTACACTATCTGCCTAAACTAGTGGAATGCATTTTTTTAGTCATTAATGTGACTCTTTAGAAAAAAAGAATCCTCATGACTAAAATTTAAAATTGCATTGGAGTGACAGAATTGCAAAACAGGTGGGGCTCCTAAAGTTCCTTAAGAAGTGATTTTTGCAAAATATCTTGGCTGTAAAAGTTTAACAAAGAGAGAGAGTTCTTTCACTGGGGAAGGCTTCTATTATGTCTCCTTGTGAATTGATGCCAAATCAAAAGCCTAACTATCAATCAGATAGGCTCAGTGTGCAAAATACATTTCTGATGTGAAAGGAGAATTTCTGGGATGAAGCTCTCACCTTTTACCCTGTGGCTGCCATCCATATTTTCTTTCTATATAATGTTATGTAAAATTACCATATGTCTATTCACATGTATTTCGCTGACACCTAACAGGTGTAAAATTACATTAGGTAACAATGCTTACTTTCATTTCACATTAGGTTCTTTGAGAATGAGCAACCTGACCTTTTACTGTAGTTTCTTTACATAGAGTAGCTATGGAATACATCAGATAACACATAAATATTTCTGATGCTGATGACCACGGTTACATTTAGACAAAAAGGATTTATGGAAAAAAGTCAGACTTTCTGTATTTATGAAAAAAAAAAAAAGTCTCCCACCAGGTAATCTGTCAACAATGTATATGGAATTGGCACTTATCTCTGGACATCAGTCATCAGAGGTACATTTCCAACAAAGCTACATAATTTCTGGGCAGAGAGCAACAATCTATGAATACCCATGGACACAGAGACATAGAGGGACCAAATCTATATGGCTTTGTTTCTCTCTGCTTCAGAGAGAATTTTGCTCACCTGATGTCGAGGACGTCCCACGATGGATGGGAAAACAGCCCTGGGAGCATCATCCCCCGCAAAGCCGGCCTTACAGAGCCCAGAGCCATTGTCACACACCAGGGCGGTGCTGTCCTCCTCCTCGCACATCTCGGCTGGAGCTGCTTCACAGGGTCCTAAAGGGATCAGGGAGGAAGCCAACGCAGGTGTGATCCAGCAGTCTTGGAACTTACCTGACCACTCCCACCTTCCAGCGGGAGTTGAGACTCCTCCTCTATACTCCTAGAGCGCCCCCTGCCGATTCTTATCTAACACACCATTTATCTCACAGCACTTTCGTTAGACTAATCTTAAACTCAGACTTCATTCACACAGTAGTTCTCCAGCGCAGGAACATCACGTGTTATGAAACATCATAAGCACTTTAAAGATTGACTAAGCAAGTGAAGGAATGAACTACTTCAGAGCACAGATGGAATGTCAGTCCATGAGATCTGATCTCCCAGGGACAAGTCACCTGTCATTTGTTAATGAAGTACCTAGAATTTGCTGTCTGTATACACCCATACTCATATTTTTCTAGATATGCTATAAATTAAAATTTTTTTCCAAAAAAGTAGATGTTGAGGAATGAGCAGCATGTGAAATTTTGGAAATACTGAAACGTTTCATGTAAAAAAATGTTTAAAAGAATATTCTCTTTTGGATCCTGGGGACTTTAATTTTACACAAGGGTAAAATTAAAGCCCTGAGGAACCAACCAAAACGTCTTACGGAGGTGCTTAAAATTTTAGGGGTCACAGTCATTCCATTAATAAAAATCACTGCTAACCTCTAAGTCCAACAAGGCAGAGTGAGTCCAAAAAATTACATATCATGCAGTAGAATGTTCTATTGTCCTTAAGAAACATAAATAAAAGGATAAGTTACAGGTCATTCTTATGTAATACTAGGCTAAAGGTAAGCATTGTATGATCCCATTAAAAATGTATTGTTATGCACTTGAAAAAGATTAATCATATTTACCAAGATGTTGATGGGGATTATTTTTGAAGTGGATATTCTAGGTGTTTTACATGAAACCCTGGGTTCTGTAATATTTTCTAAATAAATTGAGCATATATTGTTTCAGTAAGAAAACAGTATTTTAAATATCCCACGTTTAAGCTTGAATCCCATGACAAAATTTGGAAGGTTGGAGCAAAAGTAACAACTTAAATATTTAGGAAATTGAAGGCTTATTAGAGAACATTTTTGTTTAATACCCTCATTTCTACAAATGAGAAAACTCAGGGGAAGTGATTTGCCAAAAAACATGAACCTCACCTGAGAGGACATAACTTAAAATCCAGGACATGTACTATCATTGCCAACTGACAGACAAGGAAATCAAGACTCAAGGAGTTGAAGTGACTTGTCCAGATCTCAAAAGTGGTAAAGCTGGGACAACAGAGATTACAGCACCCGATGATTATGGTCTTGGACCCTGGAGTCTCACTGCCTGGATGTGAGTGTGGGTTTCGCCATTTAGAGGAGAAGGCAATGGCACCCCACTCCAGTACTCTTGCCTGGAAAATCCCATGGGCGGAGGAGCCTGGTAGGCTGCAGTCCATGGGGTCCCGAAGAGTCAGACCTGACTGAGCGACTTCACTTTCACTTTTCACTTTTTTGCATTGGAGAAGGAAATGGCAACCCACTCCAGTGTTCTTGCCTGGAAAATCCCAGGGATGGGGTCGCACAGAGTCGGACACGACTGAAGTGACTTAGCAGTTCGCCATTTAGAAGCTATGTGATTTAGTAAGTTATTTAATATCTCTGAATCAGTCTCTTTATCCATCTATGAAAGAACAATAAAACCCATGTGTAGTACATAGAGTCTTATGGGGATTAGGTATTTTAAAGCATTTAAAATAATTGATAGTGACATATACATTATGAATTCTCAGTAAATACTATTTTAAAATTATTAATTTAAATTATAATTATTGTGTGATTATTATCATTATCCAGATCTTTTTATTTCTTGTCTTGGCTTCCTTTCCACACTACTTCCAGGCTTAGGACAGAGACCTTCAACTTGTAGATTCTACTTGTAAGAATAGAAAATGTAACTTATAAGTGGCTGACTCTTTCCTTTCCCACCCTTCCCTTCCCTTTCCAGACACTGAAGTGTGTTTGGCAGTCATGTGACTTGGCTTCCTTCCTAGCAGATCAAGAAGTAAGAAGAGAGGTGAGAAATTTAGGGAGACGACGCAGAAGAAGCAGTCCAAGGCAAGTGTCAGAGGTGGCCAGCACCAGATCAGTACCCTCTCTGGATGTGCTAAGCAGAGCTTCCAAATCAAAAGAAGAGCTGAAAACAGGATAAAATATTCAGAATTAGAAGACTTTGAAAATGTGATGGTGTGGACACCAGGAATACATGTCTTTAGTAACCCTTTCCTTGGGCGAGAAAGTTTTGGGGGAGCGTTAGAATGCACTGCAGAAAAAAAATAGATTGGACCCTCAATATGCAGGAAAAAGAAAATCTCAAAATTTAGTAAATGTGCTTTTATTTGACTGGAAAAAAAAAAAGATGTCTAGGAAGAATTTTTCAATCTCTAAACCAAGCACTGTCGTTAGAGAAATCTGTATGCCCCAGAAAGAAGCTGGCTTAATGGTTTACAACTCTTATCTAACCTGATGAGCAGCTGGGTTTGGAGCAAAGCATTTCCTAATTAGGTAAAACCCACTAGAATGTCTGCTGTTGGAACAGCACCCAGGTCAGGGGGGTTTGCTCCAACTGACTGGAGTGCATCTCGTGCCAAAAATGAGGAGTTAGTGGGAGGGGAACACTGCAGTTCCCAGCTCCACGGTCTTGAAACACAAACCATATTTAGTCATGAATCACAAAATGGAAGGAAAAATCTTAGCATGAAAACCCCAGTCGGTGCCGGAGCTGCCAAACCCTGATTCACAGTGAAGATCAGCTTCGGGTGGCGAGGCTGGCTCCGTGGTCCCGCCTGGCTGAGAAATGCAAACCATCCCATAGGCTGAAATGCAAACAGCTGTCAGTTGCATGCAAGCTCCCTCCCTCTTTATTCACCAAGATTCAGCTGGGTTCCTGCTATGCTCTGCTGCAAACCAACCAAGGGAGATGCATATACCCTGAACTGCAAGCTCACGGTTACACTCAAGAGACTTTCCCATAGAAGACACCACCAATGAGAGCCAGAGGAACCCAGATGCAAATACATAAAGAGCCAATATCAAAGGCTAGGCAACTAACCTCTGTTCAGTTCTAAAATCCACTGTCAGACACCGTAGTTGCACCAAATGTACAGTCCAGTGAAAAATCCCCATACCAAATCTGAACCACAAGCAGATACTGGAGTTTCCAGGGTCTAAATATACATCGTCATGTAGCTGATTGCAGACAGCTAGACTACACCTCTGAAATGCACTGCAAGACCGGGGCTGCTGGTTTAGTATAAACAAATTTTGCAGGTGACACTCATAGATTTCATTCCATCTTCCTCTCCCCTTCCTCCCCCACACAGGCTGCATCTCAGCTTTGTTTTTGAGGTTAGATAATTATAGCTAAAGGTTACAATAGTGTTAGTAGTACAATCTTCATTCAAACATTTCTGAGTGTGTGAGTCTGGCTAAAATCTCCATAGATGACATCTGATTATACTGGGAAATGTCAGAGCTGCTGGAATCTAAGCCACATCTCTGGGCCGGTGCCACTTACCCTGAAAGTGCTCAGCTGGGCTTCTCCGCTCTGGGTGGTGTTCTGGAAAGCTGAAGCCTGGAGGGTTATATAGCCCCTTGGCCTGTTCCCCTCCCACTGGCTTCCCAAACAAGGAACAAAGACAGACTCAAGCCCTCTGTGGAGTCTAACACAACCATATAGGGACCTCAGCACAAAACTCTCTAATCTGGGTGGCCGGAGGCCTGGGTCTCTTCCACTGCATTCCACTGCTCTGCTCATGAAACGGGAGGCGGCTCAGCTGCCTGTGGGAGATAAACACCCCCAGCCTTCAGAACAACTGCTGAAATGCCCAGAGATACTGAGCAAGCCTCAGGGGGCATCTGCAGGCACGGTTCACACATTCCTCAGGAGATGCCAGCCGGCTGTCAGGCTAGCGTTTCGGGGCATTTCCTCATGAACTGAGCACAGAAAGAAGCAGCCTCTGAGGAGTAGGGACTTTAAAAAGTTCTCCCACAAATGGGGCCTGCGATGAAGAAACAGATGCTTCAGTGGTTCAGAAGTATGGGGAGGGTGTGAGGACTTTGTGGTCGTCAGCACTGGGTTTGTGAGTCGAGTCTGGGGGGGTATTAATGAAGGCAGGAATTGCAGTGGAGACAGGCTTGAGGGCCCGTGTTTCAGGGAGGCGCTTGGAAGTCAGCACAGGCTTAACCATTTTGGTCCCTGGTTCATTAGCGGTATCTGTTATTTGGTCCTGACCCATGTAGCAGCATGATGAGGGTCATCCTTCCAGCAGAGTCCATGCAGGCCCCTGTCACAGAGGCAGTCCAAGAGCAAAGCGTGTGTTTAAGGGACGGCTCTCACGCAATTCGAGAGCCTCCTCTTGCCCTGATCACCCACTGACAGGTGACAGATGGGGTGACCCAGGCATTCCTCCAAGGAAGGTAGTGAATGAACACACATCTGGTCTTAAGTGCTCATTCCCAGGTGGCAATGGATAACTTCGATGGTTTTACTTTTTCCTACTCCTCTCCACCAAGCCAAGGTTCTGACTAAATTCATGATAGAAATATTTTTTTATGGATATCATAAGCATTTCTGCTGACGCATGAGAAAAATCCCAAGGTGAATGTCTCTGTTTTATAGCTGTGGACAGCTCTTCACTCATGTTACTCTATCTGACTTAATTGATTTATGCTACAGACAGAAACTCACATTAATCTTTGAGAAATCGCACTATTGACTATTATGTAATTTTCTGTAGCTTAAGACTAAATAACAAGCATCTGTCAACTGTGTCTAGTTTTTGGCAACCAGAGAATACAATTGTCTGAATGTTCAAACTTGAAGTTTATGCAATACAACATAAAATCGGGTATTGGGGATATCCAGTGTTTTGGCTTTTTTTTTAATCACAGGGAATATGTGAGGCAAAAATTTCATATTTTCTTCATTGGGAGGGCAATTTGAGTAGCAGTAGGACCCTCCCTCCTCTGACTTCTGTCTCAAGCAGTGTCTGTGATAGCTTTATGAAGTGAATGTTTATTAAATACTGAAAATAAGTTTTGATGTTCACTTTTATGATTCATTTCCCCCCTTGATTCTAGCAGTGTATATTCACAGACCTGATAGCAATCAGACTATAATGACATAAACAGACTTACAAGACGACGAAGCAAGGTTTAGTTTTTCTTACAAGTTTGCCTTCCTTCCTTCTTTCCATTCTTTCTTCTTTCCTTCTTTTTTCAAATTTATAACACTAATGAGGGAGCACCTGTAACTGAAAATAAATTTTCAACTCAGCAATTAAATGGTCTCATTGTCTGGGACTGAGGTTTACCCCACCCAAGCCTCCTCAGTGAGAGAAAGCAGTACTGGGTGAGTGCGGATGTGTGTACAGAGAAATCCCCAGTCAAGTGGCCAAATCTTTTCTGGGGCTTTCAGCCATGTATCCAAGGAGCTACAGAGCAATTAGGAAAACAGTAGTGTCTGATGACTTGGTTGCTGTTCAGGAAAACTATAAAATAAATTCCAGGCTATAAGCAGAGTCGAGAATCATCTCCAGATGTGTTATTCTATAAACAGCACACCCCATCTTGGTAACATAATCCAATGATGATTTACTGTCAATTCCTTGAGAGCTGGGGCAATTTTAATCCTCTTTGGGGCCTAGTCCAGAGCCAAGTAAGCAGGTAGGTTTCAATAATTGCCTAACGCTTTCTTGATTAATCTTTATCTCCAGTACCATGTAGATTTCAATTGGCTGTGTCCATGCTGGAAAACAGCCACAGAAGATGGATGTCTGGCAAAGAAAATGATTTTCTGCTGCTGTTGAATATTTGTTGAAATTGTTTTCCCTAGACTCATCACGCTCATTAGCTATTTTGTTCCGTTCATAGAATTCATTTTTCTGAGAAGACTCAATGAGAGCAGGCTATCTTTTCTATCTCTCATTCTTGGATTTCTTTGAGTTCTGGAATTCTCAGAACCAAATCTTGAGTCCTCCTAGGAGCCCAGGCAAACACACTCATCCGGCCCACGCTGGCATAATGGCCATTCTAACCACATTTGCATGGGTGTGCCGACTCTGTTCTGTTCTTTGAGCAAAATCAAAAATATTATGGCAAATTTGATTTGATACCTACTATGGGAAGGTAAGGGCTTCCCAGGTGGCTCAGTGGGTAAAGAATCTGCTTGCAGTGCAGGAGATACAGGAGCTGTGAGTCCGATCCCTGTGTTGGGAAGATCAGCAGGAGGAGGAATGGTAACCCACTCCGGTATTCTTGCCTGGACAATCCCTATAGACACAGGAGTCTGGCAGGCTACCGTCCATAGTGTTGCAAAGAGCCGGACAGGACTGAAGCAATTGAGCATGCGCACAGGTACATGGGAAGGGAAAGGCTGATATCTGGGGATATGCTAATACTGAGAAGATGGGATTTATTTTCACAGTGTTCTCATTTATTTAAAAAATCTGAGAGATTCAAAGGAATTTCCTATAAGAGAAGACACTCGGCACACTAAATGTGAGATAAAAAAAACCTGCAGCATAAGGAGGGGATGCAGTGAAAATCAACTCTCAGGCGTTGTCTTTCTGCAAAAAATTTTAGAGCAATACAGAAGGGATTTTGATTCAGAGTTTAAGTTCTAGAGCCACCATCAGCTCTGTGTCGTCTCTCTGCCCCTTAGATTTCTTATATGAAAAATAGGGTTAATAATCATATCTTATCATAAGGGGGTAGTGAGATGCAAAGAATTTATAAATGAGAAGTGCCTGGAATGCTGCCTTGCCCATGGAGAACACTGTGGAATCATTAGTTATTATTATTATTATTACCCAGTGTCCTATGAGGGAAATTTAGATCTAGAGGTGAGATACTTTCTCAGGCAAAAAAAAAAAAAAAAAGAATTGTGGACTTAAACTCTTTTTTAAAAAAAATTCTTTAATTTTAATTGAAAGATAATTGCTTTACAATATTGTATTGGTTTCTGCTAAACATCAACATGAATCAACCATAGGGATACTTATGTATGTCCCCTCCCTCCTGAGCCTCCCTCCTGCCACCTCCCGCCCCGTCCCACACTTCTGGGCTATTGCAGAGCCCCCGCTTGAGTTCCCTGAGTCACAGAGCAGATTCCTACCGGCTATCTGTTTTACATATGGGAGTGCATGTTTTCATGTTACTCTCTCCATAAACTCCTACAGTAGAATGTGACAGAGTGTTAGTTTCCTGTTTCTGCTTTACCAAATTAAAACAAAATTTCTACCAACAGCAAAACTTTATTTTATTATAGCTCTTCAGGTCAGAAGTCCAGGTTTCACTGGATTAAAATCAAGATAATTATCTTTCTTCTGGAAGCTCTGAGGGAGAACGTGTTTACTTGTCTCTTCCAGTTTCTAGAGGCTACTGCATTCCTTGATTTATGGCCCCTTCCTCCATCTTCAAAGCCAGTTCTGTACCATCTTCAAATCTGTCTTTCTGACTCTGACCATCCTGCCTCCTTCTTAGAAGGACCCTTGTGATTACATCGGACCCTGATGGATAACTCAGGATAATCTTCATATTTTAAGAAGATTAACTTAATCACATCTGCAGATTCACAAGTTTAGGGGATTAGGATGCAGATGTGTTGGGAGGCCATTATTCTGCACACCATATAGTTTATCCAGTCACACACAGATGCATTTCCTGTTGCACATCAAGGCATTTGTAACAGTTTTTCAGTTAAAAGAATATTTCCACCAATAGTGTTGACATTAGATATACTTACTAACATCTAATAGACGTTTAAGAGATAATGCACAAGTCCTGTGTTAAGAAAGGGATCAGAAAACCATAAAACTATCTGTCCACAATGCCATAAAAGCCAACTGGAAAAGCAGAATTAGCTTGTTCACTTCTTTAAGCTTTTCAGGCTGTCTAGAATGCGTAATGTATTTTAAGATGTATTCAAGTGCTTTATTTTATTTGTAAAATGTATATTGGATTGCAGAAGAGCACCCTGTTAGATTTGGGAGGCAGAACAGCTTTTAATATTCTCACTATCACCAAAAGATAGCTTGGGAAATTAGATTTAATCATAAAGAGTAGAGACTTCCACTAGCTGAGGTGAATTTCTGGAGGAGAAAGACACTATGTATTGTCCCTTTTTAAATAGCACTTAGATTTTGCCTGTCTCTTCCACATTATCTACTCCTGCTCAGAAGTACTATGCTCCCACATTGCCATAATAATCCTGGACTTTCCCACTAACAAATCAGACTAGCTCACATGTTAGGACTTTCGCTCTTGCTATTCCTCTGCCTGGAACAGTCTTTCCCCATTTACCTCTCCAATTCCTCCTCCAAATCCAATTCTTCTTCTGTTATGTTCCACTCATCCTCCTCAACTCAGCTAGGTCACTAATCCCCAGTAAGCCTCCGCCCCACCCCCAACCTGCACCCTGAGGTGATCACAACTGAGCAACTCTCACACATACTTTATTGAGATTTCCTTAGTTTTTACCTAATGCCTCTTTTTTTGTTCCAGAGTCCCACCCAGGACATCACATAACATTTAGTTCTTTAAGTTCCTCTTGGCTGTGACAATTTGTTAGGCTTTCCTTATTTTTAAAGACCTTGACAGTTTTGAGCAATAATGGTTAGGTATATTGTAAAATGCCCCTCAGTTGGGAATTATTGGATGATTTTCTCATGACTAGACTAGGAGGTTATAAGTTTTGGGGAGGAAGGGCCCAGAGGTAAAGTACCGCCATTTTCATTGCTTCTTGTCAAAGTACACGCTACCAAGTTGACTTACTATGGTTGATATTAATCTCAACCCCCTGGTTGAGGCTTGTCAGATTTCTGCATTGTAAAATTTCTCTTCTCCCAGTCCCTTCCCCACTGTACTGTTTGGAATGAAGTCACTGTGCACAGCCCAGACTTAAATAACGGAGAGCTACCCTCCATCTTCTTGAGGGCAGAGAACCTACCTAAAGCCTATCCAGCATAAAATCTAATTTTGATAGGATCCCGAAAACTCCCTATCCATACCGAAACTTGGGAATCACTGGTCCAAAGGGCAGAATCACATGATGTCCTGGGTTTTCTTCCAACTTGATGACTTGCTGATTGTCTGAATGTGGACGACATGGTGAATGGATGGATTTGCTGGACTTCCGTGGAGACTGATAGTCACTTATTTAGTCTAGAAACCAAGTCTCGGATCCTCTAGACACAAAACAGTGGATAAATATAGAATTGTTGATATTACCACCATGGAGTGTTTTGGAATTGGAATCCAGCATGTTGGAGGAGAAAAAAGCCATACCAAGGAGACTATATATACAGTGCTTTGGACTGGAGTCATACACACCACTGAGGGATCAGCTAAAGAGGAGAAAGTATCAGCTGTGTCAACTTGAGGAACAGTGTCAAGGGGGAGCCCAGAATCCTCGGGTATAAAAGGCCATGTGAAGAGGGTCACGTGGCACATGAGCAGTAAAGGGCACTTCAGAGCCACGGTAGCATTAACAACAGCAGCAAACATTTATTAGGCTATTTGCATATATCAAGCATCAATTGTACTATTAATATATCCATTCCTTAAATTACGGACTGCAACTGAGTTTAAGTAACTCACCCAAGGTCACACCATTACTGCGTGATGGGTTTAGGATTCAAAACTCAGGTCTGTATGACTTTGGATGTGAAGTTAAAACAAAGGATTGGGTCAGTTGTTTTCTTAGAGGAACAAGACATTCCCAAAGTTATCCTAAGGATGTGGTAAACATACAACAGGTGAGAAGCAACCATGTTTCTTCTCCGGAAGGAGGAAAAAGGAAGCACCTTTATGAAAGTTGTTGACTTCAGAGAAACGATACGAGGAAGGCAAGCTGAAGATGGAACCATTAGCAAGAATTCTGGCACATGAACTGTTGAGAGAGCTAATGGTGTAAAAAGAAATTCAGAAACTCCTTTTTTCCCTAATGGGAGCCTTGAACTAGTAACAAAGCTGCTACACCAAGGAGAAAGTTGAGTGGGTTATAACATTTCCTTGTTAAAAGCTCTTACATTTTCTCATGTGTGCCCTGCACTCAGCATTAGGTTGCAAACTTTTACATGCAGGCTGTGGTTTGGTTATTCCCGGAGGGCAGAGTGGGAACTCAGGAATGCAGTTAAGCAACTTCCTACTTTCCTCAAGCCGTAAAAGAGCTGCAGTGACCATCTCAGACATTGTTATTTTCAGAAAAATTTCCTAATGTATTTTAAGAAAAGAACAGATAAGATGCATATGATAAGGAAGGCTCCGGCTTTAGGCTTTCTTTAGCACATTTCAGGGTTATGAAAACATGCTAGTATTGCCCTCTTTTCCTTAAACAGTGTGGCTGTCTAGTATCTCAGCCTTAGGAGGTCAGGCCCACTAGCTCTATCAGTATCCTTCCACTGCTGAAAACCAATGCCCAGAAGAGAGCTCTGGGCCAAGCAGGCTGGACCATAGTCCAGGTCACTTGGCAAGGCAGGCAGGGGTAGCCATCAGGCTTCTCTTTGCACTTCTGCAAGGGACAGATTTTCCCAAGATTGCTGACCAGAGGAAACTTTTACTAAAGGAACATCAGGTTCTTTAGAGGAGTCTTTATTTTATGATATGCCACTGGTTTGGGTTGACTTGCTGCTAACCGATTATTGATCACATGATAACTGGGTTCTGGGACAGCTTTACAAAAGTTGAGCCTTAAATGTAGTTAATCAGTGCATTTCCCATTCCAGTCCTAGGAAATACTGCATTAGAACAGTTTCTTTCTTAAATCATGGCTTAAACTTATAGAACCCTAGCCATTGGAATTACTTGTTAGTTTCTCAAAATGTACATTTCTGGGGTTTACTTGAGCCAGATTCTCTAGGGCAGAGCCTGAAGATATGCATTTAAACAAGAGCTACCTAGAAGCACTAGAGCAGAGTGTAGGGGGATGATGTGACTCTCCAAAGTATAGGAAAATTGTGTAGGTTGGGTCATTATTAACATTAATATCTGTCTTGAGATGACAGGTCCCAGGCATGTGTCCTCAGAGAGCAGACACAGAGAGGGGAAGGCAATTGAGCAAGAACCAGAATCTTTGTTCTATTTTAGGCTCTGTCACTAATTGTCTGTGTGGCTTTGTATGGTTCACTAACCCCTGTGGCCCTGGTTTTGTCATCCATAACTATAAGTGAGGGGGCCTATATATTTCAATGTCCTTTTTATGTCCACTCATCTCTGATTGAAATATTGTCTGAAAATACAAAGTATAAACTGGCCTGAGGGTATCTGTGAGGTTCAGTTCAGTTCAGTTCAGTCACTCAGTTGTGTCCAAGTCTTTGTGACCCCAAGGACTGCAGCATTCCAGGCCTCCCTGTCCATCACCAACTCCCAAACTCATGTCTATTGAGTTGGTGATGCCATCCAACCATCTCATCCTCTGTTGTCCCCTTCTCTTCCTGCCTGCAATCTTTCCCAGCATCAGGGTCTTTTCAAATGAGTCAGTTCTTCACATCAGGTGGCCAAAGTATTGAAGTTTCAGCTTCAGGATCAGTCCTTCCAATGAATATTCAGGAATGATTTCCTTTAGGATGGACTGGTTGGATGTCCTTGCTGTCCAAGGGACTCTAAAAAGTCTACAACACCATCTATGAGGTAATAGGCTGAAAAGTTTGATAGTTTTCCTAGAAGGTGAGTTATGAAAATACAGTGACTGAAATTTTGCCCCAAGAGCTGGCGCTTTATTATTCACTGGCTGTGGGTTGACTTTCACCTCAGTTTCCTCATTTGCAAAGTGACAATGACAACCACTGCACAAGGTTCCTAAGCTGATAAATTTTATAGAAAGACTTAAATTGCTAGAGGACTTTGAAAACTTTAAAATGCCAATCAAGGGAGCATATTATGAGTTGTCACCAAAACGAGGATTAATTCAACTGAGTAGCAGTAGATGCTTCATTGCTGTTGTCTGAAGTGTCATGGGAAGCCCTGGGAATGTAGGGTTCCGTTAGATGGTCCTGAGGTTTAAGTGGGAAGATCCCATAGAAAGCAAAGTGGCCTGATCCAAGCCGAGGCAGCACAGGCTGAGTGCCAAGATCGGCTGCAAGTTTACACAAACACTCTCATTTTAGCATCAGACATACTTTTAGCCCCCAGAAAAGAAAGTGAACAGGAAGGACCCCACGAGATAACTTTGGATGCGTCAAGAATTCTAAAAGCTGCAGTTTGGAATTTGAGGCATTCATTTCCTTTTTCAACAAAATTGAGACCCTATAGGGTAATTTCAGGCGGATGAACTCCCGCTTCTTTAAAACCTGATTGGAATTTGAGATAGCTGGATCAGACTGAAATTCTCACTGTGATGAAAAGTTTCACAAAGTAGGAGAAAACATATGGGCTTTGGAATCAAGTTGGATTCAAAGGCTAGTTTTTTTCCAGCAACCTAATTTGAGTCATTGGGCAAATCATCTAACATCTGAGCATCTCAGTTTTCTCATGTGTAAAATGGGAATGTTGTAATATTGTTATAAGGACTGACAGGAGAACACAGTGGAATACTGAATTCTGGCGATTTTCAGTAGAATGTTCCTCAGCAGTATTCCATTCTTACATGCTTTTGATTACAAGCTACGTTGCCTGAACCCAAACTGCAAACACAGCACATCCTAGCACCCTTCAAACAAACAAAAAGAAGCCTAAGAACCCTTGCTTCTTAAACTTTCCAAGATGAAAGATGAATATATAATGTAGAACAAATGGTTTCATACTTTCTTGCCATGGGCAGTGTCTTGTTAAGGTCGGTAAAAGACAAGCAGGATGAATCTCTGTGAATTACTTCAGCTAGTCCAGAAGCCATGAGGCTTCACATCCCTGAACCCAGTTTATTCTCTTTTTCTGGTAATATATCTGATTGCCTTATACATTTATCCTTTTTCTCTTATTGAAGTATAGTTGATGTACAATATTATATAAGTTATAGGTGTACAACACAGTGATTCACAATTTTTAAAGATTATATCCTTAACCCATTTTATTCATCACTAAATTTAAAAATAGGATGATGGTTGATAAGTCTTCCCTCAAACCCCTACCTTGGGTCTCTACTAGGAATAAATATAAATTTGAGCTTTTTAAATGAATCTCAAGATTTTGTTGGTATTATTATCATCCTGCAAGCTTACATTTCCTCCAGAATTTAAGCTATATCATCCAAATAACAACTGCTTTTTTGCTATAGCTTATAACAATAATTGAGATTTTTCCAGTTGTGACCTGCAAGTATGGCATGATTTTAGCATTCCTTTAGAAGTAAAGTATTCAATTCAGTGGGGTTGTATATATAATTATTTGTGTACAATTTATATGTTGTATGTGAAATCTGTATGTCTTTGCAAACTTCTAACTCAGATCTGTTAGATTTAGCAACTCTCATTCATCCAGAATATCTGACTAATCACAATATTTAATTATGTTTCCATGTGATCACATCTATGCATTAATAAACTTCCTTATTATGCAGCAATTTTCTTACATGTAATAGAGATGGTTACATATATAATCATCCTGACAGGCAGAGGAACCCAGGGAGTCTACATGCAGGGTCTTTGGTCACCTTGGGTTTAAAATTCATCAAGAACAATAAAACATGTTTGTTTTACTGAACCCATGACAACGAGGACTTTATCCAAAAACCAGCTGTAGATGCTGGTAACACGGGCACTCCACTGACCTGAAAGAATGCGAACAGGGTTTGTGTCTTGCGCACATATTTGTCGACAGAGTACTTTTTTGGTAGAGAGGAACAGAAAATTCTGGCTTCTTCAGAGAGCTGGATGCAAGCAACCCTTCCTCCAAAAGTAGTCAAAATACCACTGGGGAGAACCTTGACTTTATAAGGGAAGGCAGCTTCTGAGTCACAGAAAGTCTTTTCCTGCTTAATTCTCTCTCACTGGCTGGCCTGGAATGAGGCTCTGCTAAAAATGTTTCAGGCAACTGTTGATTTAGGAATTTCTGTCCTCTTTTCTAGTAACAGACTGTGCATGTGTTGTGGAAATTCTACAGATCCCTACACCTCACTCACCCCTTTTAAAGTCTTCGTCTTGGAAAGTGGACATGGATGGAAGATTTCTCAGGCTTAAAGAAGGAAAAGTTTCTGTCTGTCAGAACTTTATATAGGTCTGGCATTTGGGGGTAAAACACTACATTAAAAAAGCTTTTTTTCCCAGATGACATACAGATGGAAAATGTGTCTGGGTAGAAGATTCTTCTGAATAAGAAGAAACATTCCAGAAAACAGAAAGATTTAGGGGTTTGGAACATTATTATCTGTGTTGCATTGGGGTTTTTTTCCCTCACATTGAATGGTGCTCAAGACAATTTTATACATAGGGTCTTGATTATTGAACCAATAAGTATAATCCTAAGTGATGGGAGTAGGGGAAGTTGGAACACATTGTCTCCATAAAATTAAAATGGATTTTCCAATACCCTGTTTGCTTTGCCACTTCTCTCATCTCACAAAAAACTTTCTTGACTTTAGTGTCAATATTCCATCTTAAAAAAAAAAAAAAAAAAAACAAAACTGCTTTATAAGATACAAACATTTCCACATTCTGGTGTGTTTGGGGCATCGACTGTGTCTAAGCCTATGCTGTAACCTGAGCTGTCACTCTGCCTTGGTATGCCTTTGATATCTCTATCTGAAAGGAAACAACCCACCCAGAATGGCAGATTTTCTGTCACACAAAGGAGACTTACAGAGCCTTCCGCTTCATCTCTCGTCATCCTATTATGGCTGCTTTATTTCCACTCAGATTTTTCAGATCTGAGATGGTCAACTTCTTGGAAGCCTTCCCTGACCACCACCCTCCCTCCCAACTAGATATTATGTTCTTTAAGAGCACCCAACCTTCTTCTCATAGTACTTATCGGTGTTTGTGATAGTGTATGATTATTTTGTGATACCCACCTTTCTCATTAGACCTGGGTAGGGACCTGACTCTTCACCACAGTATGTCTGGTGTCTTTTAAAAGACATGGGCATAGCAGGTGCTCAGTAAGGGTCTCTCATGTGGATGTGTGCAAAGGACCAACTCCACCTGGGCCTTGATGATGAACTGTCGTTGTTGTTCAGTTTCTATGTTGGGTCTGACTCTTTGAGATCTCATGGACTGCACAGTAGGCTTCCCTGTCCTTCACTGTCTCCTGGAGTTTGCTCAGATTCATGTCCATTGAGTTGGTGATGCTATCTAACCAGTGATGATGAGGGAATGCCTCTAATCCTTCAAGAAGCAGGCACTCCTTGCAAAATATGCTGATAGCGGACTATACTGGTAATAAAAGGAAGATGAATTTAGATGCAATTTTAGTCAGAGAAAAGTGTTTTCAATATTCAGGCAATCCATAAATCCCTTACATTTAATGTTAGAATGCAGGATATGCCGCTTAAGAAACATTTTTGCCTTTGTGTACGTGGAGCTCACCAGTTCTTCCTCCACTCACAGGCAAAGTCATTACCTCATTCAAGCAGATCTATTCGTCCAAGAAGCATTCCTCCAACCTCCACCTCTTAACTCCACTCTCTAGAAACATGCTGGAATCCTAGCAAAGTCACGTTGACCTGACTCTCCTCTCCTCTGAGTTCCCTTCTAACCCAGCAAATTGCCGAGTGTTCTCCAACTTCCATCACCACTTTAAAAAGAAAAAAAAGTAAAAAAAAAAAATCTTTTGGCTCTGCCACAGGCATGTGGGATCCTAGTTCCCTGACCAGGGGTTGAACCTGTGTCCCCTGCTTTGGCAGTGAAGAATCTTAACAATTAGTCTACCTGACAAGTCCTCCATCACCACTTTTATTCCAAAGTTTCCTTGGAGCTCAGGTCCCTGCTCCTGAGAAAGGGAATTTAGTTAGGAATTCAGGGACCATCTGAATAGAGCTGGTTCTAGCTAAAAACAACTCAGCCCAGCAGTGAGTCCTAGAGGGTAGAAAGGACACACACTGGAATATTAATATTGCATTGGGTAGTCCTAAAATTAGTTTGCACAGCTCTAGAATTTTCCACTTGATATTTATGAATCCAAAAATCAGACAAATAGATATGTCTGAATGTGTCTGACATTGGGATTTTACCATCAAAAGACAATAAAATGTAATGACAAACTTTGTCCTTGGCTTACTCTTATCCATTAAAGGGATAAATAGTAGACATCTTCCTAAGTGATTAAGCCTGATCTTTAAGCACTTCTCATACAATTAGGAATGGGGCAGGAAAAGGTTTTTAGAGCACCTAGGCTGTCACCCTGCTTATTTAACTTATATGCAGAGTACATCATGTAAAATGCTGGGCTGGATGAAGCACAAGTTGGAATCAAGATTACCGGGAGAAATATCAATAACCTCAGATATGCAGATGACACCACCTTTATGGCAGAAAGTGAAGAGAAACTGAAGAGCCTTTTGATGAAAGTGAAAGAGGAGAGTGAAAAAGCTGGCTTAAAACTCAACATTCAAAAGACGAAGATCATGGCATCTGGCCCCATCACTTAATGGCAAATAGATGGGGAAACAATGGAAACGATGACAGACTTTATTTTGGGGGGCTCCAAAATCACTGTAGATGGTGACTGCAGCCGTGAAATTAAAAGACACTTGCTCCTTGGAAGAAAAGTTATGACCAACCTAGGCAGCTTATTAAAAAGCAGAGACATTACCTTGCCAACAAAGGTCTGTCTAGTCAAAGCTATGGTTTTTCCTGTAGTCATGTATGGATGTGACAGTTGGATTGAAAAGAAAGCTGAGCGCTGAAGAATTGATGCTTTTGAACTATGGTGTTGGAGAAGACTCTTGAGAGTCCCTTGAACTGCAAGGAAATCAAACCAGTCAATCCTAAATGAAATCAGTCCTGAATATACACTGGAAGGACTGAGGCTAAAGCTGAAGCTCCTATATTTTGGCCACCTGATGTGAAGCGCTGACTCAGAAAAGACACTGATGCTGGGAAAGGTTGAAGGCAGGAGGAGAAGGGAACAACAGAGGATGAGATGGTTGGATGGCAGCAATAACTCGATGGACATGAGTTTGAGCAAGCTCCGGGAGTTGGTGATGGACAGGAAAGCCTGGCGTGCTGCAGTCCATGGGGTCACAAAGATTCGGACATGACTGAGCGACCAAACAACAACAAAGTTGGAGAAGGCAGGTGTTTTTCCTATTTTCACTTTACCTAGAGTTTAAAACTTCAACTGCTTAAATGAATATCTCACTTTCAAGTGTGTAAAATAACAGATGATACATTTGTTTTTTATCCTCAATTGTTAATATGATGAAACAAGTACAGTTAAAGACAACTACAAACACAAAATGGGCAAACCCCATGTAGTATGTTTTGTAAAAGGTATCAATGTCATGGAGACATAGGATTCTGTCTCAACCATTGTCAACATGGCCCCTGAAATTTTTTGTTAGTATGTGAGTGTTTGGGTAAATAGAATAAGGTAAGAATGAATGGAAGTTATATTTCCTTAAATCACATCTGCTAAATGGTAAGACCCAAATTTCGTTACTTGACTCTTTCATTTCAGACCATTGGGTTTTATTTATCTATTTTCTGATGGGTTTATCAAAAGTAGAAGCAACAGTGCCAATAGGACCTTTGTATAATGAAGATAGGATCTACAGCATGCAGTGGCTTAACAATTGGTGCAATACTCCTCTTGTTAACCTTGCTGCATATTTTTTCCCTAGAAATAGCCAAGAATAAGTGTTTGGAGGGTAGTACTCTGATGATGAGATCTGTCGCTTAGATAGTTCCTTATTTATTTGAGCCAGATTTACAGTTCCTGGAGAACTAGGAAGCTGTTGTTCAGTGGAACTACTTATTGATGATACATTTCTAGTGAAATGAAACAAAGTCATCAACTGCTACCAAGAGGAGAGAAGCTTAAATTCAGTCATTGGCTGGCCTTCAGGCAGCAGGAAAATAAGGGACTATGATTATTTTTAATAGTGATTGATGTTTTTCTCTTTCTCCTTTCCTGACTTCTTTTGTGCTATGTAAATATTTTCTAAACATCATTTTAATGTATCTATTTTCTTTTTGGGCCTCCGTGGTGACTCAGATGGTAACGAATCTGCCCACAATGCAGGAGACCTGGGTTAAATCCCTGGGTCAGGAAGATCCCCTGGAGACGGGAATGGCTACCCACTTCAGTATTCTTGCCTGGAGAATTCCATGGACAGAGGCGCCTAACAGGCTACAGTCCATGGCATCACAGAATTGGACACGACTGAGTGACTAAGACTTCACTTCATTTCTTTTTAGTTATATCTTCTTGTACTATTTTTAAGCAGTTGCTCTAGAGACTACAATGTGCCTCCTTAAATAGTCACAATCCACATAGAGTTAATACTGTTTCACTTCATGGAAACAGTTGAAACCTTATAAGTGCATAAGTACTTTTATTCTCTCATCCTGTTACAATGCCTATTATAAATCCCATACAATCATATAATCTTTGGTTTAATATACTCTGCTTTATTTCTATTTGAGCATATGCACTGTCAAAGTGAGCACCTCATTTATCTTTTGATCTATTTCTAGACTGTCTCCAATATGTATTTGAACTGAGAGTCCTAAAGGCAATTTTGTAGTATTTCATGTGTTTTAGATGACTGATCCAAAGATTGTGTTTCTATGTACATGTGTTTGTAAGGGCTGAACTTTTGAAAAGAGCCATTGCAGGAGACTAAAGAAGAATGAACCCATATCGTGTTTGTTGTTGTTTTATTTTAAAATCCAACTTAGTAAGTCCTTGGTCTTTCCAAAAATAAATTTTAACTTCTAAATTTCATTTTTCTATTTTTGCTTTGCTTCTCTTCCACTGACCATCCCCCTTCTTTCCTCTGTGTGACCCAGGGAGTCAGAAACTCCTTATTTGGATAATTTCAGGTACAACTTTGGAGACAAACTCCAGGAAGTAGACCCTGGAGATGCGGTCTGACCCATTTATGGGGTCCCACCCTTAGGGACCTCAAGGTTATCATCCCCATATGAACCGCAGCTTTAAGACAGACAGGAAGTGAAATGTCTTGATGGGGAGAGGGAGGTGCAGTCCCAGAGATTACCCCTTCCTAAAGAAAAATGTATCGCTTCATCCTGATTCATCATTCCATCAAGTATTCATGGATGTAAGACCATGTGCCTGCAGGCCCCGTTTAGACTGCAGAGTACCCCCAAAGCTCTTTAACGGGCCACTCTTTCTTCAGATACAAAGTGCTTAAAATGAACTGACCTCCAATGACTCTCATTCAATTATAGATATTCAGATAAAACCTCTATTCATTTTTGCAACTGAACCAAAGTCACCAGGCAATCTAGTGTTTGGCAGGCCAAATACAAACAAGTATATATACATGTACCTGCATAATTACCTGTGTGTTTTGCATAATTACGTAAGCATGTACCTTCAGAGCTACAAAGTTTATTAAATTTTACAGCTGGGCCTAAAACAGGCATTAAGGTGAATTGTAAATGTAACCTGATTTAAGCCATATTTAATTTGGCTTGAATCTTCAGCAAAGAAACAAGGCTCTTAAGACCTTGATTTAAGAAACCAACAGCAAACAGAAAACTTGGTGTTTTTCACCTAATAGGTGTCCAAAGAATGTGTACTTGAAATTGGATGATTCGTGTGTTAAAAGAGAGATTGAGGCTAAAGCCCCACTCAATTAATTTGAAAATATGGAAAAAGCAATTGCCAAAGCATGTAATTTATTAAATGTTGGTGGTCTCCAAACTTCATCTTTAAAGTGAGGGGGGACAAAACCCACTGAAATGTTGTGAAGTAATTAGCCTCCAACTAATAAAAAAATAAAATAAAATAAAGTGGGGGGGAATGATATAGTTATTCTGACAGTGAATGAAATAATGCACACTGCTTAGTGCAAGGTCCAGAATGTAATAGGTGCTCAGGGCCTTTCACTATTATCATGGATTGTATTAGTATCACATTAAATTGCCAACTAAAGTCAAAGTGAAACAGTGTTTTAAGTCATTGATTAAAAAGAAAAGATGACTTTCAAGCAGGAGCAATGATACTGCTTCTATGTTTTCTAAATCTCTGAACATGTGGGTATTTTAAGGCTCCTGAAGAAGACTGCCAAATTTATAAAAAGAAAGATGATAAATTGGAGATAGAAAGGACCCCCGAAGGTCAGCATCTGTGCTTCAGTGAGGTACTAGTCCCGTGGGTACTTTGTGCATGCTTAGTCACATCCAACTCCTTGTGACCCCATGGACTGCAGCCCACCAGGCTCCTCTGTCCATGGGTTCTCCAGGTAAGAATACTGGAGTGGATTGCTGTTTCCTACTCCAAGGGATCTTCCTGACCCAGGGATCGAACCCTCATCTCCTGTGTCTCCTGCATTGCAGGCAGATTCTTTACCCACTGAGCCATCAGGGAAGCCTAGCCCCATGGAGGGAAACCAATTGAAAAAAAGATAAATTTGTGATTTTTTTTTTTTTTTAAGGAAACAGAAAACACTGAAAGTGTTTTGTTTGCTCCAGAGTAGACATAACAAAAGTTTTCCTAGTTTCCCAAAGCTCTAAGGCAAGAATCTCAGGTGGAAAGGCAAGAAAAATATGGAAAGCAGCACGCAAAGGGCGAGAACAGGGCCTTAGGAAAATAAATCCGTGGGCTCTGGGCTCACTTAAGTGGGGCCACATGTGCTTTCCACCTGAACTGTAAACTCCAAAGGGTAGGAAAGTTTCTTCAATTTTGTTCACTGCTGCATCTCCAGGATACAAACCAGTGCCGACCACACAGTGCGCTCTGAGTATTCTGGAACAAAAGCAAGGAGAGAAAGTGGAAGATACTACAGGGTTAAGGCAGTAAAAACCTGTCTTCTCTCCTTAGATTTGGGGAATGTAGCAGTATTAGTGTATATGTATAGTGTGTATGTGGGCTGCCCAGGAGGCGCTAGTGGTAAAGACCCCTCCTGCCAATGGAGGTTAGACATAAGAGATGTGAGTTCGATCCCTGGGTCAGGAAGATTCCTTGAAGGAGGGCATGGCAACCCACTCCAGTATTCTTGTCTGGAGAATCCCATGGACAGAAAAGCCTGGCAGGTGATGGCCCATACGGTCGCAAAGAGTAGGACATGACTGAGGCAACTTAGTACACATGCACAGATAATGTGTAGTTAGTAGTAGTTGTAGAGTACTCACATGTAGTACTAACACGTGTGAATACTACACAATAATACAAAGTATGTAGTACAATACTATAGTGTGATGCCAGAGCACTAAACAGTTGTAATTCAGTGAATTTAATTTAGAACCAGCATTTGTGACATCATTTGATTCTTCTTCTTTAAATTCTCAAATTAATTGCTGCCAAAATCTGAGCTCCTTCTCAAGCTTGATTCTTATGTCCTTTGTAGATTAGGACTCTATTATAGATTATTGATATTGTCATGGATTATTATTACTAATTTTATGATGTGAATAGATGGTATATAATTGATATATTAATTAACTATATTAATATTATCACAAAAGCAGAGTAAAGATGATAGGAAAGTATTTATTCTCAAACAGGTTGATAGGGTTGACAATATACTGGTTTATTTTGATAGTCATGCAAAAGACAAGTACATTGATTACTTTCAAGTAACCGCTCCATTGTACTGATCGTGAAGGAGAAAATAGATAGAGCTGGACTCCATCTTAGGCCAGGCTGCGAACATTAGGCTACACGCATGGTCACCCTCCCAATGGACTCTGAACTTTGTGCCTGGTGTCTATAGACATGGCATACCAATGGAAAACCAGACCCCCCCCCGGATAAAAGAGCCTCAGGACTTATACTTGGACTCTCTGTTGCCTAAAAGAATATGCTAATTATCTCTGTAACAGAACAAAGTGGTAGATTCCATTATGTTTATTGGGACATGACCATAGGCCTATTGATAAATATCCACTGTTTGTTTATCTAGTCTTGTGACACATGAATCATGGGTTAACTTTGATCGAATCTTTTACCTTGTCCAGACTAGTTTCAAGGAATTTGGGGAGGTGGGTTTGAGCAAGTACACTTAGGGTATATAAGGTTTTCACAAAAACTGGTCGGGGTCCTTGGCTAAGAGGAGACTCTGCCTTGGGCCCACCAGTGTAATAGACAGCACTCCACTATCTGCACTGTCCTTCTGAGTGAGTTTGTTTCCCAGAACGCATGGCTACAACAATCTAATTAAAGATTTCGGTTCTCAAAGTCTGTAATTTTATAGCTAAAAAACACTTCCTCTTCAGTGATTTGAAAATGACTAACTGTAACAAATGCTGAATTCATTACAATTCAGTGACATTGTATTCTTATTTTAAAATGTATGTAATTTTAAATTAATATAATTGTATTCTCTTGACACTTTAAAATGTATATCTATAATTAAGGAATTATGTTCGGAAGAAAATGTTGAATAGAATTCTTTGAAAATGTTTCAGTAAATAATGCAAAACATAAATGCTCAGGCACTTGGGAAGAGTTGAGGTTTGAAAATTAAATAATCATTTATTTTATCAAACATTATTAGTCCCTCTTAAAGGCTTAAATCAATACCAATGTTTGTAGAAGATGTTGACATTGTTTGAGATGCTTGACTCTGGTTTAGGGAGTTTTGCCTACGCCCCCCAGTTTCCTTTGAATAAGCAGCAAAATATTTTACTCTGAATCCCAAAGGAGAAACTTATTCCTGGCCCCTTCAGCATTAAGTGAATTAATATTTTTGAGGACTGAATTATTAAGAGGCTAAAAGAAGTCTCTATCTCCATTTCACAGAAATAGGTGAAGCTGAGAAAACATAACTGTCAGTACACTTGTCAGAACTCTACAAATCTGCACAAGCCTGTTTTCTGCGTACACTGAGAGCTTCTGCATACCTTCTCTGACCTGTCAGCAAGTGGAAGGAGAGGGAAAAGACTGTTCTATTGGAACCAACTGCAACAGAAGGAAGAAATGAAAGCCATCAGGCGTGTGCTGACAGCTGATCTAGTCATCAGTCCTTTCACAGTAAAGCTCCAGCTCACCCTACTGCCAGGGAACCGAGAAGTCTCAAGGTGTTCGGGGACCACTCTGGGAAGGCACTTTTATTAAAGTGGATCTTCTCTCCCACTAGGGCATCCTTGGTGGCTTGGATGGTAAAGAATCTGCCTACAGTGCAGGACACCAGGGCTTGATCTTTGGGTTGGGAAGATCCCCTGGAGGAGGAAATGGCAACCCACTTGAGTATTCTTGCCTGGAGAATTCCATGGACAGTGGAGCCTGGTGAGCTACAGTCCATGGGGTCACAAAGAGTCGGATGTGACTGAGTGACTAACACTTTCACTTTTTCTCTCCCACTAACACATGGTAAATTGGGCCACCCCTGGCAGCAGCGGCTTCTCCATAGTCTCCTATGGTCCCTGAAACTAGAAGCAACCTTTCCTCCATTTGGATCTCTTGGTAATTTTGCCTTTCTTACACTAATAATAACACTATTAGGAACTAACACTCATCAGGAAATGACTATGTATCAGATTCTGTGTAACACATCCTTTCCATGAATTACCTATACCTTCATAACAAGCATAGAAGGTACATTCTGTTAACATCTTTTTACAGATCAAACTAAAAGTTCAGAGAAACTAAGTAAGTGCTCCATGCCCACCTACTTAATGGTTGTGGAGCCACAATTCAACTCCCAGAATCCATGCTATGACCCCATAGATTATATTGACTGCCTAGGTTCTCTAGGGGACAGGACCCATATGCTATCCATCTCTACATCCTAAGTCTTCCTTTTCTCATGCTGCTGCAAAGATAGAGACTTGCCCAAATGTCAATACATAGTTTTGGAATTAAAACCCAGAAGTGAATTGGTCTTTGGTTTCACTCTGGGTGGGAGAACAGGCTGGCTTGTTGTGACTTCCTCATTGAGGGACATGAAGAGGTCACATAGCAATGTGAGTTAATTGAGAACAGAATTGAAGGTAGAAAGGTTTTCTCCCTATGCCTTCAGAATTATAAACTACGTGAAAGGCAAACCATGGCTGATTGTCAGGGTAACCTAGAAAGTTCCTCTTCTCCCTCACCCTGTTTAATAAACCAAATCTATTTTCACTTGGCCACCCCATTGAATACACCCAGAATTCTACCATCTTCCATAAGACAACAGTAAAGAAAGATCTTTAATACAAGTCAGCCTTTGAAAGTAGTTAGCATGGGAAAATGTGGTTTCTATGGACAAAAGGCTCAGTCCTGAGAACGTGATGGCACCCGACTATCTCCCAGAACAGAACTGAGGACACAGTATTTTCCCTGTCCTGATGTACATCTACACTACTCCACCTGTCCTTATGTCTCCTCTGCTTAATGGAGAAAAAGTAGGATGACCAGAGGTGGAGTAAAGAGAAGGATAAAATGTGCATCCAAAAAATGGGCACTGGTGAGGGGAAAAAAAAATGCTATTTTATGTTTAGGAACATGGTCCACTGTCTAAACCCCTGGAAAACAGAGAAAAACAAACACAATTCAAGTGATAGATTCTTTAGCTGTTATTAAGCCAGTTTTAATGGGATGCACTGATGTGTGTGCAGGGGGAGGGGTGGAGAGAGAGGGAGATGAGAGCTGAGAATAAAGGGAAGAAAAAAAAAATGGGGTCAGTGAATTTCCAGGCTCTGCAGCAGGGAGGTTTGGCAGCTCTGGCTCCTAAGGAAGCCAGGCCTTGTGATTCATCACAGACCAGATTCCTGCTGACTTCAAAGGGAGATGTTCAGGAGGAGAAGATGCCAGCATCCAGGAGGGAGGCAAGTCTGGCCAAGTAATTGTCATGACCCCTGAAAACGTATGCTACTCAGCTAGAGATGATACTAAACTCTGGTTTGTGTAGTAGTCATCACCCTAGCAAAGAATGGGAAAGAGAACTTAATGGTCTCAAGCTGAGGCATCTCTCTTCCTCTCTGTCCCTCTGCATTTCTTTTGTGGATGATGACATTGTTGTTTATCTTAACATGTCTCAAAGCCCTGAACTTTGGGGAAGGACAGCATGGATATAGTTCTTTTGATCTTTTTATCAAAAATCAGAGCAAAATTAAAACCTCATCAATCAGAAAAGATTATAGGTGTTTGGCCTTATAATTTGCTAGCCATCTGGTCCTGACTCCACAATCAAGTGACAGGTGAGTCTGTACTACTGCTGCTGCTGCTGCTAAGTCACTTCAGTCGTGTCTGACTCTGTGAGACCCCATAGACGGTAGCCCACTAGGCTCCCCCGTCCCTGGGATTCTCCAGGCAAGAACACTGGAGTGGGTTGCCATTTCCTCCTCCAATGCGTGAAAGTGAAAAGTGAAAGTGAAGTCGCTCAGTCGTGTCCGACTCTAGCGACCCCATGGACTGCAGCCCACCAAGGCTCCTCCGTCCATGGGATTTTCCCAGCAAGAGTACTGGAGTGGGTGTCATTGCCTTTTCTGGTGAGTCTGTACAGAAACAGCTAAAGCCATTTCCAGTGTCTGCATCTTCACCACATACCTCCTCAAATGGTAGAAAGTGCCTAGGAGACTTTGAGGGTAGACCCTGACAATATGGAATAGTAAAAGTTACACTTCCTACTTTTAAGGAGCTTCCAATCTAATTACAGACATTAACAGACAGAAGAAGCAAAACACAGCTGCAAAGTCTGTGGGTTCTGAGCACGGCCAGATGGGCCTGAAGACTAATTGTGGGCTTGTTTCCACTTGAAATTTGACTTTTTTATTTTGTTCACTGCTTTCAATTTCCTCACCTTTGTGGTCTGGATGAAAATCAAAGAGTTCAATTTTAGACAAATGAACAGTTTGAGGTGATGAGTGGAAAATGAGAAGGAATTAAAATAGTGCAATGGGAAGGTAAACCTTAGTGGGAGAAAGAGGGGGAGATCTGAAAGTCATCTGGAAAGAGGGGATGGGCAAAGCTTTAGGGCATCTTTGAGAAAGTGAGGGGAAGAAATGCTGAGGAGAGTAGCAGGAGGTCAAGCATAATCAGGGTGAAGACGGACGGCAGGGAAGGAGGAGGACCAGAAGAGAGATGTCTGGTGAACCGAAGGAGATAAGTGTTTCTCAAGCAAGGGGAGTCAGGGTTGACAATTACAATCATTCTGTAAAATCTGTTAAGGCAAGGACCACACCTGTTCAACTCACTGTTATTCCCAGGACTTAGTACAGCCCATGCCACAAAGCAGATACTCATAGATATTCATCTAATTAAGGAGATTGTTGGGATCCAGACTTAAGTTCAAAGCCTCCATTCAAACACAGGAGTAAAGGATGCCCTTCTCTCAAGTAACTTGTTTTCTGATTTAGCAATGTATCTGGTGCTAAATAAAATCAAGTCCATTTTTAAGGCAAAGGTGAATCAGGATGGGGTAGAGTTCCACGTTGATAAAGATTTATCCAAAATGTGGTTTTGTTTTGCTTTTTTTTTAAAGATGATTTTCACAGATTCCAAATATGAAACTCAATATCATTCACTCTTCAAAAGTGGTGAGAAAGTTCTATGTTCTGAAAGGTCACAGTGGGTAAAGAAAGTCAGGGAAGGCTAGAGTTTTAAATTCTGCCTTCTGTGAGAAGCGGGATTTGGTGGATCAAAGTGGAGGAACTTTCACTTTCACAGTGCAGTTAACTCTTGACTAAAGGTTAGTAATGTGTCAATCATTTGGGCTGAGAGAGGAAATACTTTTTCTGAAGAAATTGGTCAATGCTTTACCCTTTGTCATTGTGGTCTATGAACTTTCGCTATATTCACAACATGAAAAGTAGATAGGAAACTGTTTTGAAGGAGGGTTAGATTGGTATCTAAAGAAAAGAAAGAAAAATGAAGAGATGCAATCCTAGAGCGTGGGAAAGCCCCAAGGGAGGGTAAGGGAGGGACATTTCCCAATTCCCATCCAATGTCGCCATTGTTAGTAAGAACACAAAGAAGGAGACGGATGGGTGTGGCAGGCATGAGGTTACAGGAAGAGGGGACTATGAGAAAGGTCAGGTGAGATGGGGAAAAGACTAGGGAAAAGTTACGCCAGGTATTTCAGACCCTTCCAGAAAGAGCTCCAGAGCCAGAGAATATACATCCTAGTCTATGCTCTGGTATATGAAAAGGTTTCAGATTGGTGCTGTATCAAAAGAAAGCAAAAGACAAACTCTCATTCACAAAAAAAGGTAGGAAATATCAAGGTATTGGGCAAAGACAGAGCACAGACTTTAGAGTCAGACAAACCTGAATTCAGTGGACATGAACTTGAGCAAACTCCAGGAGACAGTGGAGGACAGGGAAGCTTAGCATGCTGCAATCCAAGGGATCACAGAGAGTCAGACATGACTTAGCAATTGAACAACAGACTTGAGTTCCTTACTTACCTCAGGAACTTGATCAAGGTACCTGTTTATGTGAATAAGAAAAGTTAGTCTTTCCTCATAGATGTGGGTAGGAGAATTAAATGAGATAATATATGTAAAAGGATCTAATGCATAGTGAATGCTCAACTAAGTAATCTATGCTGGTTCAGGAAGAAGGCAGCACATGGTTAAATGCAAGAAACAATTGTTTGGTTCACATCCCAGCCCTACAATTTACTTCCTGTGTGACTACAGCAAGATTTTTAACCACTTGGGGCCTCACATTATTGCATCTATATAATGGGTATGAGAAGATCTATCTCTCAGGATTTTTATGGGCATTAAATGACATGATATTTATAGCCCTTAGCATACTACCTGGCTTATATTAAATGCTCTAAATAAATGTGTTAGATACTATCATTGAAAGATAATCAAAAGCTGTACATGCACTAAGTTTAACATAAAAAAAATTCTACATGAGAGATCCACTGTGGGTTATTTATTTATTTATTTATTTTGGAGAAGGGGAAAGTAAGACATAAAAGGCAGAGTATGTGCACAGAACTGTAAGATACATGTCCCCACGACAGAAATAAAGAAGGCAGAGATTCACTGAGGGGGGAATTCATGGACATTTATGGTCACATTATTCTGATTGGCTGAGGGGATCAGCAGGCTTCTGGCCAGTTTTCTTTCCGTTCAAGGAAATAAAAGTTCAGTATGTTTGAAAATGAACTAAGTTTATTCCTCCTTATTTTTCTTGATAGGAAGGATTTATTTATGTGGTCAGAGAAGGCTCGTTTCTGCTAAGTGAAAATTTGGCCTAGGGAGTATAATAGTAAGCTAAATGGAAACTGGATAAAAATATGCTTATTATGACATTATTTAATCTGTTGATATCCCTACATTCCCTACCTAATACCATGAAATAAATTCTCAAATAATAATACAGTTGGTCAAACTGTTAAAAGTGGGGTCAGCTTGTCTGCATCTGTCTGAGCTGGATCAATGGCTAGTTTCTCTGAGCTGGTTACCTTGACAACCCAACAACTCCTCTCCAGATGTGCCATCCACATCAGGGGTGTGCATATGAGAAATGCAGAATCTCGTGCTTCTCTTCAGACCTACTGCATCAAACCCTGAATTTTAATAAAATCACCAGGTGATTTATCTCTAATATTAAGATTTGGAAAGCACTGAGAGTGTGGAGTTATGGCCACATAATCTTAATCATTACAGTCATCACTTCAATCCAATTAACATGGACAAGAGCTATGATAATTAGGAGTGAGTGGATATAAACAGCAACATTTCATACTTGATAGATTTCGCTCGGTGCAATAAAGAGTTCCCTTAGCTCATGAAATCTTAGGAAATAAACCTGAAATTTAAGAAAATAAAATGATGAAAGTATGACAGTAATCAACCAGAAACCATGTGCTCAACAGAACAACAAAACAATCAGGTTCTGTACTCCCTTAGAGTAGATTCAGCCTGGACTTTAGAACTTCACCTCAGCCACTTTATAACCAGGTGACTTTGGGTAAGTTGCTGCAACAAGTTTCTTATATCTGAAACGAGATGCTAACGGAACCTACTTCATGGACCTACAGGGTCTACTTTAAGTTACGAGGCTTAAATGAGTTAGTATGAATGCAAAGGACACAAAATGTCTGTGTCAAGATTAGTTATTATTAAGCATTAGACATTTTAATATTATTAGATATTATTATGAATAATGCCTTAGTTTTGTTGGATTTCACAGTTACCTTCTCTTTAAACAATTTTTCCCAACATGTTTCCATGGTTTAAATAAAAATAAATTTGAAGAACAATCTTAGAGTATTGATAAGCCCCTTGGATGACTTGGAATTTCCAAGACTTCACAGCCAGGTGAGTGGAAGATGCCTGCTTTGAGTCTGTGCTCAGTCCCAGCCTCTCCAAACCCCAGCAGACTCATAACCACTACAACACAGGAGTCTTCTAAAGAACCATCCTTCCCAGAGGGCAGTGTGTGTATGGGAGGAGAGGATGCTTAGAAATTTAAAACTATTTTAAATAGTTTATCTATGACATCCTCCCTTTTGGGGCATGTCTCATTACGGGTTTGAACAACTTGATCATAATCATTGAGGCACACACAAAGCAAATTACTAAGATCTTTGTTCTTCGTCAATACCCATCTGATAGACTTGAACCAGCAAATGAACTATGGATATGGCACAAACTAGGCATGTAATTTGCATTTGGTTCTTAATGAAACCTTTGGGCCAGTCTAAGTAGTCAAGTCACATATGAAGAGATCTGATCAGAGCCAACAACAGATGATCATGGGATCAAAAATCTGAGCCAATGACTTCTTTTTAGTTCTTTTCCAGAAGGTTTAAAATATACCTTCCTTTGTGGAGAAGCCATGAGGAGGGGCTGCAGGCCACACTTATGCTCCAACCTAGTGAAGAAGGAAAAGCAGTACAGGTAAGTATAAGGACGCTGATGGTGATAACTTTGGGACCAGTCTGTGTATGTTGTCATCCATAAAAGGTGCTAGCAATCCAAGAGGTTTTGAGAGGACATTTGCACAACGCGAAAGTTAAAATAAAGTTGCAAAATTCAAGACTGGCTTCCAAGCAAAGCATTATGCTGAAAGTGCTTAGGTTTACCAGGTGAGAAAACTGAGGCTGAAAGAGGTTAAAACTTCTCACAGCTGGTGAAGGAATTCATTTAAATCCATGGGCCTATCGTCCTCACTCTTCTGTATTAGTTGACGAAGGCCATCTTCTACAGAAAACCATCTACGTCCTTCTTTTCATGTGCTCTGTGCTCTAAATTAGCCTACTGTTCCCCTACCGTCTCTTTTCTAATGGCTTACTCCGCGTTCTATCTCTAGCTTTACAAGACTCTCTGTAACCCTCCTTTATCTCTCATCCGTCATCTCCCTTGAGCTCTCACTTAGCCTGTTCTAATGCGAAAGGCTTGGGCCTTTCCCAGGGCTTCCCCCAATCTCATCCCTCCAGCATTAGGTGGGGCTTAAAGGGCAATGACTGCCCCGGACTCCATACCTCTCTGACATCTCTTGATGTTGATATTATTACCCAGGTTTGCTGGTCTTTTTTCTGGTGGTCATTTTGGAGGCAGAGAGGAAGGCTAAAACAGAAAGACTTTCATGCCTTATGTCAGCCTTTTCAGTATCCTTACCACTGGTGGTTTGGGAAACATTTTTAGTGGTATGAGGGCAACTATTTTGTTTCAATAGTTATTTTTACAGATACCTTCTATCTTTGGTAATGAATGCTGATTTTCCATTTACGGTTACAATGTAATGCTCTTTTTTTTTTTTTCTATTTCTATAACATCTATTTTTTAATTTATTTTTTAATTGGAGTATAATTGCTCTACAATTTTGTGTTAGTTTCTTCTGTACAACAACGTGAATCAGCTCTCTGTACACATAAACCCCACCTTCTTGAGCGTTCCTCCCACCCCACCCCTCTTCGAGCGCCCAACTAAGCTCCATGTAAGCTTACTGTAAGCTACAGTAACTTCCCAGTAGCTATTTTGCACATGGTATTATATATATGTCAATCCCCATCTCCTAATTCATTACACACACAGACACACCCTCGCTGTGTCCAGAAGTCCATTCTCTACATCGTCCTTGTACAGAGAGACGTAAGTCAGAAAGAGAAAAACAAATACCATGTATTGACACATACATATGGAAGGTAGAAAAATTGGTACTGATGAATCTATCTGCAGGGCAGGAATACAATGTAACATGTTATTTTAAAAATAAATTGCTTAAGAAACAATGCAAGTTGACTTTATATATATATATTAGTTAAATGAAAGTACAAGTGGACCACAGAAATAGCAAAAGGTAGACTGAGGTTTAAGAAATACTGCCTCAAGATAAGCCTTAAATCTCATATGCCCCAGATTAGCTCTTCTTGAAAAGTGGCCCCTATCTTTGCATGTGTGGTTTGGAACACCTTGGATGGGCCCACTTCTGGTGTGCGGATTCATAGAAAATCTGTGCTTTCAGGGCACTCAGGGAAGGAGTGTCCAATTGGATTACAAAACCAGGACCTACAGAAGAACTGTTTTCTGCAACCACTTGCTGCTCAGAGTGCACTCTGCATCTTACCCACTACCGTCTTTAGATCGTCCCTGTTGGCTCAGTGGTGAAGAATCCATCTGCCAATGCAGGAGATGAGAGTTAAATCCCTGGGTTGGGAAGATCCCCTGGAGAAAGAAATGGCATCCCACTCCAGTATTCCTGCCTAGGAAATCCCATGGACAGAGGAACCTGGTGGGCTCTAGTTCATGGGGTCACAAAGAGTCAGATACAACTTAGCAACTGAGCATGCACACCGGGAACTAAGATCCTACAAGCTTTAGGCTCACTGAGCCTGCATGCCGCAACTACTAAGCGTTCTCTGCAGTCCGTGTGCCACAACTGGAGAAGCCTGCATGCCGCAACAAAGATCCTGTGGGCTGCAACTGAAGACCTGACTCTATCAAATCAGTCAATAAATATTAAACAAATAAATGCTCTTTAATCCATTGTCTTTTTCAAGTTCTTGCTCAAGAGGTAGGCTGATATATCAGGTTTCAAGGCAGAAGACATTGGGAGATTGAGGAACTTGCTCCATATCCCAGTGGCCAAGCTTTCCAGTCTCTGTCTGTCAGGCTCCCAAGTATTTGCCTCGGGCTGGACCTTCAGGCCACGATCACACTAATACCGGAAGTAGCACAGGAAAGCAGTTGTAAGCTACTAAACTTGTCTTTCTTTCCACCTGAACTGTGACCCCAATTAGCAACCTGTCCTGTGAACACACCTCATTTAGGAAGAGCAATGATAAAGTAGTATTTATTGAATGTGCTAGGTGCTTTGAATACATTGTGTCTTTAATCCTGGAAGAATGTTCTCATATAGATGAAAATGCCTAGATAATCAGTTCACAGATTCTCTCTCTTCTTTCCTCCATTTCCCAAGAACCCAAATATATTTTTATTTGAATGAATCGAAACCTTGTTCAAGTTGCTCCATCGTTTGGCTGATGTGGTATCTGGCACCCTCTAGTGACAGAAAGATTCTTTGGTAGAAGTGATGTTCCTAGATCTTCAGCCATCTCTACAGGCTTGTTTAAGACCCATCCTCCTTACGGAAACTCTAACAGTCTATTTGTAACAACTAATTTTGATAACAGAGAATTTCTTATACCAACTATAAGCTCTGATGACCTACTTGTTAAGGCTCTTTTTAGCTGTAAGACTGTGGCTTAAACAAACATTGAGACTGTATTGAGATGGATAACTGTGGGTAGTCTAACTTTCGATTTCAGGACTAAGTCGATTCCGGACTCAGGCGACACTATCAGGCTTGGCCCTTCGGTGTGGTTTCTTCTCATCATGGGTTGACTCTGCCTTCAGCTCTGGCAGGAGCAACCTCATCAGTTCTGTACCGCAAATATTTCCACTTCAAATAGAGTGGAAAAAAGACAAAGAAGAGCGTGTGTCCCACTGTTTCCTGGAAAGCTCACAACAGAATGTGATGTGCTGGTTGCATTAACCAAGTAGGGTTCCTTGTCCTCCTCTCCCCCGCTTTACATACACACATAGACGCTAGGATCGGTGTCACTGCTGTGGTAATGATTAATCTTATGTGTCACCTTGACTAGGCCACAGGATCCAAAGACTTGGTACTTCTCTAGGTGTTTCTTAGATGAGATTGATATTTAAATCAGGAGACTCTGAGTAAAGCAGTTGCCCTCCATAGTATGGGTGGGCCTCGTCCTATCAGTTGAAGGCCCCAAGAAAAGGACTGACCTCTCTTGAAAGACAGGGAATTTTGCCAGCAGATGGCCTTTGCAATTCTCCCTTGGGTCTCCAGCCTGCTAGCCTACCTGGCACATTTTGGAGTCGTCAGCCTACATAATCACATAAAACAATCCCTTACAACACATCTTTCTCTCTCTCTCTGTTTATATATAGGTCTATGTAAAAATAGATAGATAGATATAGTTATATAAATCTTGGTATCTATGGCTAATCTGTATGTATCCTACTGGCTTTGTTTTTCTAGAGAACCCTGACTAATGTAACCACGTCAATAGCTAAGAAGACGGAAGAGGAACAAAGGCAACTTGGAAGATGTTGTTACCAGGAAGAAGGGGAGAAGATGTAGAATAAACAATCATGAATGTGCACTACAGATGGGGGTTATTAAAATCAATTTGCTGCTATTTAGTAAGAGAAATTTTGTTGACAAAAATTTTAAAACATTAGGGGATAAGAAATAAAAAGTCTTGGTGGTAAAAGGGTATTGGGGGTTTTCTTCCTCCCAGCTTTTTAAAATAAGTAGACATATGTTTGATTGTTATTCAGAATGAAAAGTTCAATGGCAAGGATTTCTTTAGAGTAAAGCAGCAGGCTTTAACTTACACTGTATGGACTGAGTAAAATCAGGATGGTTGTCCAAAGTGTCTCCCACATCTGGTGGAGTGCCCAAAACTCTATTATTAAAATTGTATTTCTTTGCCCTTGAAGGCCTGTAAAAATGTGTTATTAAAATAAACTGTTAAAGATGTCTGAACTGTTTCTTCCAGAATACCAGCATTCATCAGGTGTTCATTCAGGAGGTGTTCCTCAAAGAACTCCATAAAGAAGACAAAGAAGGCCGTGGAGCAGTCCCATCTTAGACAGTCAGAATGCATATTAGCATATTGAGGGCTCAGAGAACTCTTAGATTAGGAGATCTGTTTAAATTAACCCAGAATTTTCTAAAATCATTTGATCATGTAACACGTCTCTTCCCACAAAGTACCTATTACTATTTCATTAAACTTAAGGGTTAGGTGTGTGTGTGGAGTGGGGGAGATTTGAGGGGAGTTAGAAAGAGCAATGACTCAGGAGCAAGAATATCTAAGTTTAATTCCTGGATCTACTATTTACTAATTAAACTGTCAATGTTGCTTAAACTTTTATGGTTACAATTCTTTATAAAGCAAATATAACAATTAGCCACCTCACTGGGCTAAAGTGGCAAACATTAGGTATGGAAGAACCATTTGTGAAATGGTTGTTTCACAACCATTTGTGAAAGTTGTTGACTTATGATTCACTCTCAAGAGATGTTGATTTTGTCAACTGTCTCGCTCTCCTCTGTTCCTTCCTCCCTCCTTTCTTGCCTTTCTTCTTATGATTTTTTTTATTTCAATAAACTTCTAATTTCAGAATAGTTTTAAACTTACAGAAAAGTTGCAAAGATAATAGAGTCTCCATATGCCAGCCCCTCTAGACCCCTCCCCCCAACCTCCCACCATTCACTTCTTTTTGTGTCTGTTTTGGGTTGGGAACTGTAGGAGCAGGACTGGTCAGCTGGGATCTTCTTCAGGGCACTAACAATCTGCTGGGCAGTGAAGCAGGGGACAGATAAATCCACACCTGTAAGACAGGGCCATGAGTGCGGAGCAGAAAACAAGGAGAGTGAAAGCAGTTAGGAGGAAAGCATTCAGCTCCTAACCTTGAGTTGGGAGTCAGGAAGATCACCCAGACGAAAATGTCTTGAAAATGTCTTCAGAGAGGGATCCGGATGGATGAGGGATGAGCCAGGCAAAGGCGGGGGGCGGGGGGGGGGGGTAAGGAGAGTGTTCCTAACGGGATACAGCCAAAGGGCAGATGGGCAACACAGCGCAGGTGCAGAGCTTCGTGGAGTATGCCGGAGAAATACTGACCATTTCACCGGTTCCCAGCTTACCACCTAATTCAGAATCACGCTCATGAAGGATGTCATTATACAAACCTTCTTCCGTAAAACTGTTGCAAAACTGGCTAACCGGAATGATCAACTTTTCCAAAACAATAGTGACTTCGAGCTGTTAACCAAAGCACTAAAGAATACTTTTTTTTTTTTTTTACTATAAAGAAAATTGGCCAGGAAATAATGAGTAACAAAGGAGGGGAAGTAATTGTAAGTTTTTAATCATATAGCGGGAGCTGTGTGATTTGTCTTAGGAGTTAGCTTTGTACTCCTCCTGAGAATAAAATATAAAGGGTCCTCCCTCTTCGGAATCCCCACAGCACAACATCTGAACCTCTGCCTTGGAGAACTGCCACTTACAGACACTCGTCCGGGGTTCCTGTGAGCCTCTAACGTCGACACCACGGCACACGGAGCCGAGCCAAGGCTGGGTCTGCTCTGAGAATCCCAGCAGTCAGCCGAGGCTCCTGCTCCGAGCAAGACGTGTGCGCTCCGCACTTCAGTCCTCCCCAGCTGAAACTGCAGAAGAGTTTAGAGAGGACACGGGGCCCATTCTCAGGATCCTCACCTGAACCCCAGCATTCCAGTCGATCGCGGAAACGCTCCCAACGGGGAATGCCCGCTTGTGCAAAAAACGCTGGCTCTTTCCCCGCTCCCCGTGCAACACCCCGGCCCTCACCCCACCCCCCACTCCAGGCTCCGGGTTGCAGAATCAAAGGCGCCCTCCCCTACCCGGGCGTTCCCCAGCTAAGCTTCCTCCTCCAACCCCCACCCCCTGGCTCCGGGGACGTTTCTTTTGGTCTTTTCAAATGAGCCACCAACAGGTGTTCAGACACGCTGCTGGAGAAAGAGGAAAGCGTCCCGAGAGTAACAGTGCGTGAGCCCCCGGGGCGGACCCGGGAGGGGCGCACTCTTCCAGGCCGGCTGGAGCGCGGGGTGGGGCCAGTCGGGGCTCACTTCTCACCGGGTGCGTAACTCGCCCTGGTGCCGGTTGGAAAGACTCCTTCACTTCGGCGATTGCTCCACAGCCATGTCCGGGAACTGGGTTCTCTTGTCACTGGTGAGTCGTCTCTGCTCGGCCACTGGGCTGGCGGGGGACGCGCTCTGGGGGCGGCCGGGGGGGTGCGCGCGTGGGCGGCGGACTTGGCCGGCTAGCTCCGCATGACTGCTAGGATTTCTCTTGAGGGCGAGGTCTCAGGAAACCAGGCTACTCGTTTTTCTTGGGGCTGGATGCGAAGCTGCGAGCCCGCGAGGCAGGCGGAACATCCCTGGGAACGCGGTTTGCGGCGCCGAGGGGGCCGGCGCCGGGGAGGTTTGGGGGTCGCTGCAGGGAGAGCCCCGTCTGAGGCAGGAAGGGGTCTTTTGGACAAGTCCTTGCAAGTCTCGCTAAGGCTGTGCTATGAACATTTGCGCCCCGGCGCGGTGAGAACTTGCACTCTCGAAATTGATAATAACAAGTTTTTCCAACACTTCCCAACTTTAGGGAATAAATCAGCCTCGAGGCAGTGGTTACACCGGAGGCTTTGGACCGCACCGTTTCTTTCTTGAAAACGTTATCTTGGGGCTGAATGCGCCTTAAAGAGACTTGTTTACCTTTTTACCGCTACACAGAAAAAGAAACTGTTTTGTTTCCCTTCCGGGAATCCCTCTCCTTGAGAGTGTGAGTCACTATCTCAGGTTTGCCCTTTTTTTTTCCCCCTCTCTCTCTCTTCCGTTTTTGTTTTTTTTTTTTAATTTTTATTTTTAAATCTTTCATTGTTTGCCGGACGGGAGGCAACCCTGGCCCCGTTGCCCAGGCGGTGGTACCTGATGCCACCGCGCACGCGCTGAGCAGCCTGTCTTTGGCCTAGAAGCCTAAGCCGCATCCACCTCTTTTGGAGAGTCCCTACTTCAGGCTTCGTGATGGTGATCGAAGAGCCTGGCCTCAAGGGGTTCGTGTGGGTTCCGAACTCTCTGAAAACCAGTGGATTCTTATTTGCTGTGCCTCATCGATGCGCCAGGCAGTGTGATAGGAATGTTTATGAGTATGATCTCAGTCATTTCTCGCAGCAGCTGCGCAGTATCTCCATCTTACATATGGCAAAATGGGGTTCAGACAGCTTACGTAAGTCGAGTCCAAACAGTAAGAGGCAGGACTGAATTTAAATCCAATTTAGATCCCTTTCCAAAGCCTGGGGGGTGGGGATGGGGGTATCGACCACACCTATGTCCAGAGGACACCAAGAGTTGGGGAAAAAAAAAAAAATCGATGTCTGGAACCGTCTTATGGTTGGAAAAAAAATTCTTCCTGGTCCTTTTGGAAGTGATGTACGATATTTGGGCTCCTTTAGAAATTTTCTTTGAGAAAATTTGAGATTCAAAGTTGGGAAACCATTTATACAGCCTCAGATCACATTCTTCCTTACACATGAACCACTGCCTTATTGCAGTCTTGGTTGCTTTGACAATCTCTTAGGTCTTGGAACAACAATTCTAACAAGTATAGCAAAATTATCAAAGCCCAGAGCTACACTTTACTTTTATAGTAATACTATAGCGTCTCTACCAGGGGTGCCTGTTTAAAGCACCAGGGAAACTGCTTTTCTGAAAGAACGCACACGTATTCATACACACATATGTGCAAATAGACAGACTTATATTTATTTGTATATGCATATTATAATATCTATGATATATATTAATCATTTATTATTGTTATATGATATAGAGCCTCAGAAGTGAATGTTTATTGAATAAAATGTGTCAATACAGATGTGTAGAAAGAAAAAAATCTGATATAACTGTATCACCTAGATAGTCCTGTTTACACTTTGTAGTATATCCTCTATTTCCCTTTTCTTGGGTTTAGTTACACAGAATCCTGCCCTGCCCCCATCAGGCCCAGCATCACGCCTCTGTTCTTAAAGTTTCCACACCATTCTGTCACCTTGTGTGTCTCCAGAAAATGCTTGCTTTTATGACTTAGCACTTAGTGGGGCTTACTTACTAGTCGCAAATAAATTAAACCAATTAAACTGAGGCGTGAGTGCTAACTACATGGAACACAGAAGCAAATTTAGTTCAGCCATGTCAGTGGACTGTAAGTGGATGGGAGGGAGCGGCCAGGCTTTCTTTTTTCTTCTTTCTTTCTCTAGTCCTCTCATCTCTAGTGTGATCTGTCATCAGCAAATAGTCCATCCTTTACCTCTTTGCTTCTCTTTCCATCTTTCTTCCCTCTTGAAGTTAGCTTTCTCTCTCTTTAGTTTCTGGGCATCGTTCAGATACAGAAGAAAAGGCACAGTTACTTTAGAAATTTGTGTAAGAAATAGCTGTGAGCACTGCTGCTGCTTCTTTTAATAGCACATAGTTCTGATAGCTTTTGTTTTGTACTATTTAGGTCTATGGTTAGGCAATTACTAGATAGCCATTTTCCTGTCCTTTATTTCTTGGAGTTTTCAAAATTATGGGCAAGGGAAAGGAGAGGGCAGCTGAAAAAGAAGCCGGTGTATTTAAAGGAGAGCTTTGAGAAGAAAATAAAGGACAGTTGTTCAATTTGTAATTTAATAATTTTCCCATAAACCAGGCTAAGAAGCAAGAAATAGGTTGCGGTGTGTTTCTGTTTATTGTTGTTTTTAGCAGGTTTTCCTTATCTCATGGTGGACTTGAAAATTCTTTTGAATAAAATAATATTATGAAATGTAATTTAAAACATTAACAACCAGGATGTAAAAACACACATTGATAAAAGATGGCAAGATTTGGAGGCAAAAATGAAATTGATATTTGAAGATCCTCAGGACTTTCACTGCTAGCTTCAATTAGATGAATGAAAACTCTTCTATTGTCCAGCTCCATAATACAATTACCACCCTTAGTGGCAAAACTAGAGTTTAATTTAGCAAAGCAGTTTTTACTCTTGCAATGAGTTTATAGAAGGAGAAAAGTGAGATAGAGGCAAAGAGGACTCAGGATTTTGATGTTGTCTCTAAGTAAGTTTCTTTGGAACACTAAACAAGTAAGTTACTTCTAAATAGTTCCTAAGAGTGGACATGTCTGCATTTCAAAGGAACCTCTCTGAAGGCTACTAGCACTATACCACAACTGCTAAGGAGTAATCACTTTCTAAGAGATGATCAAAAACCTGAATAAGGAAATCCCCCACTTGAAAACCCCTAATGAGTTAAGTGCCTTTTGGTAAATTATCTTGGGTTCCAAAAGTCCCTTAAATGAGCACATGTTTTGTAATAGGTACTAAAGACTTATTGACTTATGATGAAAAGTAACAATATAAAGGTAATAACATGTATAGCTTGTTACCAAAAAATTATTTGCAGAATCACTGTAAGTACCTTAATGGACAGTAGTGAATTCTTTTTGCTATGTGCTTGGATCTGTTTACAAAAGTGGGAAAACAGCATTTAACTACTTAATAAGTCCTTTCATTTCCTGGAAGACCTTTGCTTTGAAATGAAATAGATAAAATGAATAAACAAAAATGAAATAAAGTAGTGTATCTTTTGTTTTGTATGTAATTGGATTCCTAACACCAATTGAGTATCTTCCATTCAGTCTTAATCAGGAACAAATAATTCAAATGTACTTGCCTACTTTTATTTTCTTTGATGTGAGAGTATGAGTAGTAAGACCCAAATTAGAAAGTTGATCATTGTAAGACTGTTAACTTCACCTTCCTCAGAAGGAAACGGGCTGGTTCTCCTCTTTGATCACAGTTCCCTTCTTGATTTGGAATGAGCTTTTGTGCAACTGAGCCATCCCCATCTATGGACCAGTTAGAATCAGCAGCCATTGCTCTACTGGACACCTGGCTAGAGACCCACTATGTGGGGGGTGATAGTAACTTTTGTATGAAATTATGCATTTTGATTAAGGCTAGTCTTATAAATTAGCAGTCTGACTACAAACTCGTTCGGCGGATGTACTCAGCCCAGCAAAGCAAGCAAACCTGCTAGATGTAGGTATTGTTAAGCTGTGAACTGGGATGAACTTGGGAAATTAGAATAAACTTTTTTTGGAGTCATTAATGTCAGGCTGTCCTATAGTTGAGTGATACTGCATTGTAGATTTAGTCTCCTCTGTGTTCTGGGACACCATAAAAATATAACCTGTGAGAATCGTCAATACTTTTGATTTCTGAGATCAGAGATCTTGGGGAAAAGAGAGAGGGATAGAAAGAGAGAGAAAATGTAATCAGAACATGTGGCATAAGGTTCCCACCCCTTGCTGAGGTTTGAGCTTTGGTTTTTAGCCATCTTCACAAAAGGATCTTTGTACCTCATAGACTGTTTTTTCATATGAATGTCTGTCTTAGGCGTGATTTCAAAAATTGGGCTTACATTGCCCCAGACTATGTTTTTATTTTTTAATATTTATTTATTTGGCTGCACTGGGTCTTAGCTGCAGCATGCAAGATCTTTAGTTGGAGCATGTGGGATCTAGTTCCCTGACCAAGGATCGAACCGAGGATCCAATCCAGGCCCCTTGCATTGGGAGCATGGAGTCTTAGCCACTGGACCACGAGGGAAGTCCCCACCCCAGACTGCATTATGTCTATGCTGCACTGTCTTGACACATACAGAATGTATATAGGCAGGTATGTATTTTTAATATTAGTTGCCCCATTTAAATGTTGGAGGATGTTGGTTTCTCTTGAAAAATGAAAGGTCTGGACCCACATGCCACCTGGTCCCCACCCTCCTGGATCAGGAGGCTGCCCCTTGGGTCCAGGTGTACCTCTCCACTTTGACAGCCCTGCCTACGCTTTGTTGTCTGTTCCGCCTGGATGCTTTATTCCTGTGACCCCTCTGGGCATTTGAGATTTCTTGGGCTCTAGTTTAGGATTCGGTAATCCTCCCATTTCCTCCACCAAAGATGACTTCTCTTCCTTTCAGGCTTATTTTTAGAAGGGTCATTATTTCTCCATGAAAAGTCAAATTCTGATTGGCAAGTGCAGAGCACAGAGGCAGTTGGTCTGTAATACTCTTCTCACATGTCAATGTACTCATTTGCTAACCTCAGATTTCGCTTCCTCCAGCCTTGAAGACCTTCCCAGGTCTTCAGCTGGGAGGAGCAGCAAAATAACCAGGGTTATTAGATACTAAATAACAAGGTTGAGCATAACCATGAGGAAGCCCCATTCTCAGAGATCCTGATTCTGTAGGTCTGTGTTGGTACTGAAGCATTTCTTATTTTTAATGTATCACTGTGTATGTGTGTGCTGAGTTTTGTCCAACTCTTTGTGACCCCATGGACTGTAACCCACCAGGCTCCTCTGTCCTTGGGATTTCCCAGGCAAGAATACTGAAGTGGGTTGCCATATCCTTCTACAGGGGATCTTCCTGACCCAGGGATCGAACCCGCATCTCTGTGTCTCCTGCATTTCAGGTGGATTCTTTACCCGCTGAGCCGTTGGAGAAACCATCACTACATGATTCTAATGTTTTTCAGGGTTTTGAGGACAGTTTTTCTAACTCTAGCACAAAACCCCAAATCTAATCCCAAATAGAATTCTCTAGGTTTCCTCATTCTATTTTATTTATGACTTGATTCAGTCAGGAGTCTAACTAATCACTTAATCTACTGACTTTACTATCTCTCTCCTGGTCTTCCCAGAAACCAGCCTTAAGAATGAAGACCTTACTGGAACAAGATTACCTTGTGTGTTTTTATTTACACACAAAAAATAAGAACGAATGAAATCTTCACTTATCTCTTTAATACTGAAAATTTTTTCTGTGTTTAGAAAATTTAGAATACTTGTTTTTATTTCAGTTTTCCAATAATGCACCTACTACAAAATACCATCACTATTAATATTATCTCACTTTCTATACAAATATATTAGAGATGCATTGAACAATCAGAAATGGTGGACTATTAATGGTTTTTTAGAAGTTCTTTTTCCTAAAGTGTTGATAAGTAACTAGAAGTCTGAAAAGGGAATGACCAGTACTCATCTGTTGTTATATTTATGTCCTGGACAGTAGGGGACAGCGAGATTTCAACTTCATAGTGGAGGTCTATAAGACTGGGAAGTTCAGGTTCTTACTGGCCCCTGAGGATTCCAGTTCTGAAGACCATTTTCAGTCTCTAATCTGTTCAGCACAGTGATGGTTGAAGATGGGAAATCCTAATACTCAGCTGCAAGGGATTCCTAAATGTGTGTGCACCACGTACCTCCCTCAAATCCAGACTCAGGGAATCAAGAGGTGGTGGTGTGGGCCGATAGGCACTCATTTCCTGTGGCTGCCGTAACAAAGCACCGCAGACTTGGTGGCTTAAACAACAGAAATGTATTTTCTCTCAGTTCTGGAGGCTAGACGTCTGAGATCAAGATGTCGACAAGTTTGGCTCCTTCTGAAGACCCCGAGGTGACGATCTGTTCCATGCTTCTCTCCTTGGCTTGTGAATGGCATTCTCCCTGTGTCCTCACATCCTCTTCCCCTTGTCTCTGTGCCCAAATTTCCTCCTCTGAGAGGGACACCAGTCATATTGGGTTAGGGTGCACCCAATGACCTCATTTTAATTTCCTCTTTAAAGACCCTATCTCTAAATATGGTGACATTCTGGGTCACTTGGGATTAAGACTTAAACAGAAGAATTTGGAGGTGAGGGAGAGACAACTCAGCCCATGAGTCTGACTCTCTTGATCCAGCTGTATGACATGGACCAGTCACCCGACCGCCAGTTTGGGGCAGAGCTTCTTCTAACAGATGAAGGGCTTGGGTTGGTCATCTCTAAAACTCTTCCCCATGATTACTGGAGAGCTTGTAGTCAGTCTGAAGTATGTGCTCAGTATGAAAACTTCTCACTGACCATTCTAAGCATCTGTCTTCTTACTCTTGTCATTTGAAGGACTGTCATTTTTCACCTTCTGACACCTTTTTTTTTTCTCCTCTGCTTTTAAAAATTCTTTTCCTGTTGTTTTGAACTTCACTGAGAACAGAAAAAAAGATGATTTTTTTTTTAAACTTCCTTTTCAAACCCTGGCTCATCTCTTAGGGCTAATTGCCACACTGATTCTTTGAAGTAACCCTAATGGGATTCTCAGTTTTTTCCAGTAGTTTGTATAATTCAGTCACTGTGAGGCTACTCTATTTTTAATTGCCATGTTAGATCTTGAGTGTTTACAATTCCTGGGAAAGCATGGTGAGCTTGTCAAAGGGGAGTGATATGCCTCAAGGGTGGTCATCGATTTCTGGATCTGGCCCTTCCTTTGTTTCTTCTATGTAGTAACCAAGTTGGCTATGAAAAGTGATCTATCATATGAGGCAATTAATTAATATAAAGTCAACCGTCATCTGATACAAGGGACAAACTCTCATGTCAACCTGTTTTTGAGAGTTTCAAAGGGAGCAAACGCAAAGATCAATGGTAGGCTAGGAGGATTCCTGGTTCCTAGCTATTCATTGCAAATCCCTGCCCCCACAAGGGACTCACAGTGCCTTTGATGGCAGTGCTCAGAAACTCAGCTCCCAGATGGGAGGAAGGGAAACCCAAACTCCCCTTCTTTTCAAGACAGAGATCAGGGCTAGGAAGTTTCCCCCTCCCTGCCAGCCAGAACCCCAGCCTGGATAGCCCTGTCACAGTTTTCCCAGACTAGAGGGCTTGGGATGGACTTCTGGTTTTCAGAAGGTTCCTGCTAACTTCCTCCACCCTCAACATGCATTTGCTTTGAAGGTTCATTGTAAAACTAACACTCAGGCATCTTGCCCACAATTGTCTGAAAACAAACTGCATTGTTTGCATGCCTAAATGGAGAAAGCAATTAGGAAACTGATTTATAAACCAGAACTAGAGTCCAGATTTGCACCAGAGGTGCTGAATCTTCTCTTAGCCCGTCCTAATGGGGGTTATCCAATGAGTCATTTCACATACTCTGTTCAGCTTCCTCAGCTATAAAATAAGAAAGTAATAATTCCTCATGTGTAGGTTTATTGTGGCGATCATGAGGTGATATATATGAATGAACTTTGTAAAACCCCAGGCAAATGTCAAGGGAGAATAGGTAAATGACTCTAGGGTTTGGTTTCCTGACAACACTTTCATGAATGATTCAGAAGGACTCTATCCATTCCTCCTAATGACATTTTGGTCATAACATTCTCCTCACTTGGGATGCTAGATATGAATTGCCACTTCATTGTCAGAACTCTCAATATTCTGAATTTAATAGACTAATATTTTTATGTGCCATTTCTCAAAATGAATTTCACCAGGTTTTAGGCTTTATGCTGTTAATGCATCTACTAGGCATGCTAAATAACAAATCTTACCTTTCTTCATCATTTCATAAGAAATTTTGTGATTTGCAGAAAATATTAAAATCTTGTAGATAATGAAAGACTCAAGGAGATCCATTTTTTTAAATCTATGTAGAAGTTGAGCAGATGGCTACATGGTCCCTTTCTGCTCTGATGTTTCAGGATTCTACAGGATTGCATTATCTGTGGTTATGATTGGCTCTATCATCTCACGACACTATGTCTTTATTAGTCAACATGTTAATTACCTGTGTGGTTCAGGAGACATTGATCTTTATCTCTGTTAATAGCTAACTGCTAATAATATTTTTGCTGAGGACCTCAGGTATGTCCCCATTTGGGTTAAGCCAAGTTTCTCTGGGTGTGACTTGCCTGGAAAGCCCTTTCAGCTAATCATCTACTTGCAACAAGTCAGTTTTCTTATTCAGTGGCCTTCACAGACAAGTCTTCCTAAACGAGCACTGCCTCACACCTCAAATTCTGCATGCCCCCAAGCTTGCCTGATTCCTTTAAATAGTCTTACCCCTCCTGGTTATGTCGCCTGTTTCTTTGTTTCTTCATCATTTCCCTCCATGTGATGCCTAATATTATTTGTCTACATGACTGGACCATGGCACCCAGATATTTGTTCCAACAGTACTCTGGATAATTCTGTGATGGCTTTGTTTGTTTGCTTTGTATGAGTTGAACATTTAAAGTGCTAAACTTTGAGTAAATTAGATACCTTCTGCAATGTGTGTGAGTCTCATTCAATCAGTTGAAGGCCTTAGTAGGACGAAGACTGAGACCCCTTAAGGTAGAAAGAATTCTGCCAGACTGCCTTTGAACTTCAGCTGCTACTCCCCTCTGACTCTCCAACATACTGACCTACCCCATCAGCAGAATCTGGACTTGCCAAGCCTTTACAGTTGTATGAGCCAATTCCTGAAAATCAATCAGTCTCTGTCTCTTCATACACACACACACACACACACACACACTCACTACTGGGTCTGTTTCTCTTGAGAAGCCTGACCAATACACTTCACGTACATATAAATGCTATAAGAGCTCAGAGAAGGCAATGGACTCCACTCCAGTACTCCTGCTGGAAGATCCCATGGACGGAGGAGCCTGTTGGGCTGCAGTCCATGGGGTCGCTGGGAGTCCGGACACGACTGAGCGATTTCACTTTCACGCATTGGAGAAGGAAATGGCAACTCACTCCAGGGTTCTTGCCTGGAGAATCCCAGGGATGGGGGAGCCTGGTGGGCTGCCATCTATGGGGTCACACAGAGTCAGACACGACTGAAGCGACTTAGCAGCAGCAGCAGCTATAAGAGCTGAGTCTTTATCTGTATACTGCTCTGTTCCCGGAGTCTGTCTGGCACAGAGCAGGCACTCAACTGGAGAAGGAAATGGCAGCCCTCTCCAGTATTTTTGCCTGGAAAATCCCATATAAGGACAGAGGATCCTGGTAGGCCATAGTCCATGGGGTCACAAACAATCGGACATGGCTGAGTGACTAAACAGCAACAAAGGTACTCAGCAAAGTATTTGCTCATTTAAATAATTGATTAATGTATCAGCTAATATTATTCCCAGCAGAATCTAAAACTAGGTCCTTTTGACTTTTTAACCTTTGTTATGATGTTTAATTTTATTTCTTTTCTCCCCATGTGGTTATCATTTTCCTTAGTTTATCTGCTTTTCAAATCTTTAACTAATTTTCTGGCCTTTTCAGCTTTTTTGAAAAACAATTTTTGAGCATTCTGATCATTTAGTTCTTTGTGGGTTTCCTGCCTCGTCACAATTAAAAACACCCCAGTTTCTGCTAGGAAAGTTTGGGTTAAATCTTTGCATACTGCAAACTTGAGCTAATTTAAAAACTTAAAAAAATGCAAGCTGTGTGGAAACTGCTTACATCGTATCATGTAATAGTTGAATATGCTCTTTAGACCCATCTTTCTTTTTTTAATCCTTGACATAATTGTTTGATACTGAAGTAAGTAGGAAATGTTTCCAGAAATTGAACTCTCTGAAGCTGGTGTGATCAAATATGAGGTGAGTTTGGTGGTGCCGGTGTCTGCTTCAGGGCCAATGTGACTGTCTTTCACCGCTCTACTCCAAGATTCACATTTCTCAAATTCTGAATGTATTTTGGACAGAGACTTTTGATTTCCAGTCAAAAACTTCAAAACTGAAGCAAAATGTATTAGCAAGGACATTTCTTTCAGACAGTTCTAGAAAGTTGAGTATATGCACAGTGTTTTTAGAAATAACACTAATATAACAATTCATAAATGCAAAATGTGCTGCTCCTCTGAGCACTTGATCATTTAAACCAGGAATTGTGGACCTGCTCATAATATTGTCACATGATTATTGAATGAAATTAGCATACCAAGGAAGATGGGCCCTATAGCTGTAGGGTACACACACACACACTACTGTGCATCAACTTTGAACACCTTTGAGCTGTCAGTTTTGACTAGTCCAGTTTTGACTCAAATTTCTTTGAGTTTAAATCTGTGGCATTTTCTTCAGTTTCTGGTGAGAAACCAGAATTGAAAGAGGAGAGCAAGTGGTATCTCACTGTTAACTCCCTCTTTCCAGGCCTTGAGGTGGCTGATAACAGAAAGAAATTGTTCCTACTCAATTTGGTTGCTTAGATTCAGTTTTCCATTATCTGTTTTAAGGGGTTTACTGATTTCTTCTAGCTACAGAGATTTGTACATTTGTGCAAGAATTGTCATGTGCGGGCATTGTCTGGAGTGTTATATGGTTAGTATATTTCATTCCTGACTGTCACATAGAGCAAAGTTTGTGATAGAATGAGGATCCTAAAACATGAGTGATTTTCATTTGAAAGCCCTTCCCATCTTAACAGTGAATGCTTTGGTGTGATTTCAATCACATTATTTCCTAAAGTGTCCAATTCAGTTACTGTTCATTAGCTATTGATTCTATGATTTAGAAGAGGGACTAATATTAACAGGGTGATCTTCTGTAGAGAAGGTAAGAATTGGGGAACTGTCATCTTGAAAAGAGACATTAATACTGATAAATATCTTTAGTTCAGAGATGCTTTAGAAAAAGACCATAGGTTCAAATGTGTTTTAAAAAGTAAAAGTCAGGCAAGTAGAATGTTAAAAAAAAATTCCCAAATGATTAATATATTACAAATAACATGTCCCTGTGCAAGTCTGCTTTTGGAAACTTAACGTTCATTTTCTATTATAATCAGTGTTACACAGCTCTCTATTCACAGAACCTGGCACAGAGTATGTGCTAAAGAAATGTCTGTTGGGTTGAAAAGGCAGTGGTTTGATAGTGAAGCCAGCACACTGAGGCATAATTCCTCTGATCTGTTTACCAGCTCCAGTTATTCTCTAAATAGAATCGTTGACATAGAAAAAGTAAGCTACATTTTACGGTGAGTTGGGTGTAGCAAGAAAAACACTGTAATATGAGTAAGGTGACTTAGACAAGTCCTGGCTCTCTGCTTTTTGCTCATGAGTGACCCTGGATAAGTCAGGTATTTTCTTGATATTCTGGTGTGATTTTTCCTCCTGGAGTCTGGATGTTAGTAATGGATCTTTGTTTTTTTATTTATTTTTAAAATATTTTTCTTCCTTTCTTTGACTGACTGTGAATCTTTGTTGCTGCACACAGACTGTCTCTCTCGTTATAGCATGTGGGCTCCAGAGCTTGTGGGCTGCAGTAGTTGTGGCATGTGGGCTTCGTTGCTCCATGGCATGTGGATCTTAGTTTCTCCAACCAGGGATCGAATTCATGTCCTCTGCATTGCAAGGTGGGTTCTTAAGCACTGGACTACCAGGGAAGTCCCTGGAAATGCATTTTTAAATCAGCCATCCCAGAAGGAAAAGATGGCAACCACAACTCCTTCATCCTTCCTTCCTTGGAGGTCCCATGGTATCTTGTGACTTAGAGGGGAATGCAGGCTTTGGTGACAAAGGTGGAAGGGCTAAAAGGGAAGATTTGGGGACTCCTGTGACAGTGACTTATACACAAAGAATGTTTAGTTCCCTTAACCCAGGAGATGCCATGAAGTAGAAAAAAATAATGTATGCCATGAAAACTGTGAAAAATGACCTTGAGGGACAAAACCCTCAGAACTAGTAGTTTAAAAAATTTTGATGCTTGGCAATGAATTTACATATTCCACATAGAATGAAAGATTATTTAAATTTGTGTTTAGAGAGACACACAATAAATGTTTAGAAAACCTGAGAAAGGAATCAAATAGACATTAACCCCCAATGTTTCTATACATTTTAGGAGCTCATTTTTCTGAGGAACTCAAGCCTACAACTGACTCTAAGATAAATCTGACACAGTGTCCCTTATGGGTTTTGTCTCCCAAACAGAGGAACCAGTATTAAAAGAAGTTCATTTTTCCTGAGTAAAAGTGAAAAAAATCCTGTGGGATTTATTGTGAAAGCCACCAGGCTCTTCTGTCCATGATTGTCCAGGCAAGAATACTGGAGTGGGTTGCCATTTCCTTCGCCAGCAGATCTTCCCCACCCAGGGATTGAACTTGAGTCTTCTGCACTGTTGGCAGATTATTCACTGTCTGAGCCATCTATTAGTGCTGGTTAACCAGGAAGGATTTCATCAGCAGTGAAGATTCTGTCACTATGTATAAAAAAGGAAGAAATAGAACATGCTGTAAGCTAAGTACCAGGTTTGGGAGAAATTACCACTTTTTATCCTCACAGCCCTTCAAACAGAAAGTACTATTGTCCCTTACAGATCAGGACATTGAGGATCACTGAGGTTATCTAACTTGCCCAAAGTCAATGTCGACAGCAGAGCTACGATTCAAACCACAACTGTATTTAAATTTCATGTTTTTCCCAGTCTGCTATGTTGTCCCTTGCTGGAACTTTATGATAATGCAACAATAAAAATCATAATAATATTGTTTACCAGACACCTATTTGTGGTGTGTCTGGAATTGTGCTAAGAGCTTTAAATGCATTATTTTATTTATCACACCAAACCTGTGAAGAAGAGATTATTTCCACCTTACAGATAACAGAACAGAGACTTGGAAAAATTAAGTGACTTTTCCCTCAATCATGTGGCTGGTAAGTGGGAGCCATGACTTTTGAGGCAGGAGCTACCATCGGTGATGCTGTTTTTCTGGGGTGGTTTGGAGAACCTGAGGTTTGGACTGTTAGGCGGTTGACCTGCTCCTTGTTTGGAGATGGGTCAGTGGAAGGATGGAGCCTATGTCGATCTGTGTGCAGCAAATAAACACAGCCGTTTGGGGTGAGTTAACATCTTTTTGCCAAGTTGCTTAGTTCAAAAGTCAGTAGAATTCTCTTCATGCTTTTTTTCTACAGATATTTATCTCTGTTGCTGGACCATTGTCTAAAGGTGAAAAGGCCCAAGTGGCTGGTATCGACTCTGAGGTGCTGAAATTGACTAAGAATATTACTGAAGTGAGTTCCTGCCCAGAAGGCCTACATCGTGAGCACCAGTTTTGTTGTCTGCCTTGTCCGCCTGGTATGTTATACACACGCAAACAAAAAAATCCAGTAATCAGAGTGAAAATCAGGGTGAGGAGTAGCATGTAGTAATACTGAAGAGTGTTTTTACAGCATTTAGTTCTCCTGCATTATGGCATGACTGAGAAGAAAAAACACTATGACATTATTTTCCCAAGACTAGCTTAACTTTTACATTTATTTACTTTTTAATTGAAGGATAATTGCTTTACAGAATTTTGTTGTTTTCTGCCAAACATCAACATGAATCAGCCATAGGTGTACATATGTCCCCTCCCTCTTGAATCTCCTCCCCATCCCACCCTTCTAGCTTGTCACAGGGCCCCTGTTTGAGTTTCTTGAGATACACAGCAAATTCCTGTTGGCTATCTATTTTATACGGTAATGTAAGTTTCCATGTTACTCTCCCCATATATCTCACCTTCTCCCCCCTCTCCTCACGTCCATAAATCTATTCTCTATGTCTGTTTCTCCATTGCTGTCTTGCTAATAAATTCATCAGTACCATCTTTCTAGATTCCATATATATGCATTAGTATATGATATTTATCTTTCTCTTTTTGACTTACTTCACTCTGTATAATAGGCTCTAGGTTCATCCACCTCATTAGAACTGACTCAAATGTGTTCCTTTTTATGACTGAGTAATATTTCATTGTGTATATGTACCACAACTTCTTCATTCATTCATCTGTTGATGGGCATCTAGGTTGCTTCCATGTTCTAGCTATCGTAAATAGTGCTGCAATGAACATTGGGGTACATGTGTCTTTTTCAATTTTGGTTTCCTCAGGGTATATGCCTAGGAGTGGGACTGCTGGGTCATATGGTGGTTTTATTCCTCCAAGACTAGCTTATTTTATCTTTGTCACACTAGTTTGATGTGAGCATGAGTAAATATAATTTGTAAATGACATGTACCTCAGAAGTGAGAGGATTTATTTGTTTAGCTCCATTTTTCAATACCCAAAAAAGACTAATTTGTGGATATTAAAACTGACCACATCAGAACTGGTTAGAATGTATCATAATAATTGTGGAGCTCTAAAAGCAAGAAACTTCTACACTTAAGAGATATGTCTCAACACTTCCCTTCAATCAGAAAGTCTCTAAGAAAAATGTTTGTCCTAGCACTGAAGCCTGCAAAATGCATTTGCATTTTGCAACCGAATAACTAGATGAGCTAGAAAAGCAATGGATAAAAACCAACCATTTTTTAAAATCAGTATTTTTGAAATGAAAACCCAATTTCAGATCGGAAATCCTCTGAACACTAGCAAATTAAAAGCTAAGCGAAATGCAATTGTGCAGACTTTTATTTTCAACACGGAGTAGAGTTGACTACTATGTTATACAGACAAGCATTTCCCAGCTGCATCATGAAGGAAGACAGGAAGATAAAGGAAAACAGCACATGGGCATATGCAATAGATTAATAGAACCATAAAGGATGGTAATAGGTTTCATGTTTGGCTTTCCAGGCCTCCAGTACTTAAGCTGCTAAACAGATGTGGGCCCTGTTTATGAAGATTCTAACCGTCTTACTTGGCCTTCTCTCCAGGTTTTAACAACCCTTATGGAAAATCTGTCATAATCCAACCCATTTATATTTAGTCTTCTCCAAATGAGAATAAAGAATGGCTTCCTGGCTTTTTGTAATCTGCTGGTAAAGAATCTGCCTGCAATGCGGGATACCTGGGTTTGATCCCTGGTTTGGAAAGATCCCCTGGAAAGAAGGAAATGGCAACCCACTCCAGTACTCTTGCCTGGAAAATCCCATGGACAGAGGAGCCTGATAGGCTCCAGTCCATGGGGTTGCAAAGAGTTGGACACGACTGAGCGACTTCACGCTCACTCACAAACACCATCTACTTGTCTTATGAAGTGAGATCTTTACTCATATTTTTAAACCCTAAAATGCAAATTAAAATGAACGTAATATGCTTTGCATATCAAGCTGTTAAGGACTTTTGTTTCCTTGCTTTTTTTGTTTTGCTTTGTTTTATTTTCATTTTCAAAGTGATCTCAGTCCTAGTGAGATCCTAGTGAGTCCTAGTGAGGATCCTAAAGTCCTAGTGAGATTTCTTTTTAAGAAAGAAATTCTGATATGTGGGTCAAAAATTTGAAAATCTACTGATACTATAATAGATTTGTAGAAAAATGTCTTATGAAAATAGTTAAAAAATAAAAGAAATATATACATAACATTTCACTGTGATACCCAATGATGTGAGATTAAGTAAATTTCAAAGTATTCAAAGATGGGAAGACTCTGTATCAATCAAAATCATGTCTTCTGATATAATTCTGATATAAACCTCAATGTATATAAATTTCCTTAAGAGATTTCTAACTGATCTGCTGGCTGGATTAATTGATTCTCTCTGCTCCATCTCTAAAACATCCTGGATGGTGTTCAATATGTACTAAAAATCTTCCCACTTCTATTCCTTTTTGAAAAAAAATTTAAGCTTATCAATATCCAAATTGTTTCCAAAAATTTTTGCAATAGTAATATATAATTTAACATTACATAAATCAGTAAACAAATACACAGAAAAAACATTTAATTTTTGTGAAAATTATTTTTAATGCTTTGGAGAACTTCAGTAAAATTGAGTTACTAAAAAAATTATTAATGAATTAGGTGGAGGCAAAATACATGGGAAAAATAACGAAACTATGAAAGCCTTTCATACAGATTATTGAAGTCTTTAACTTTTCTTTCCATCAAAAAGAAAGGAAGAAGGAGAAAGAAAAAAGAAATTATAAGTGATACATTTTGGATGTGACTTAAGTGAGAAAGAAGCTGGAATTCTAATAACTTGTTTCTATATCACAAGAGTGGCAAATAATTATACAGGTATACTTTATAAACTGAATTATTTGTAGTAATTTTTCTGTGATCCCCTATGTGAACTGACATTTTTTTAATAAAAAAAGTCCTTATCACATCACCATATCCAATAAGAAGGATTCTATGGTACACTGCATACATTGCATATATGTGTTTATATATATATATATATACACACACACACATATACACATAGGTATGTATTTACTCACATGTATATATGTGTGTATTTATATGTGTAGGAATGCACCAAAATAATATCTCAGAGTGGTTGATATATAGGTGCTTTTTACACTTTCCTAAAATTTATACAGTGAGCATATGTAGTAGTATACTCAGAAACAAATATATTTTAAAATATTATTTTCAAGAAAACAACTTCTTTTTTAATATTTTGATAAATTTAGGTTTTATACATTGGAAGAAAGAAAAAACTTGTGATATTATATCCCTGTCATGCCTTAAGCATTCTGCAAGGTAATTCATTAAAGAGGTCAGTCCATTTAGAAAGCAGTATAATTCTACTAGCAAGCAATTAAAGTTGTATTTTGACTTGGTTTTCTTAAACATACTGCTGCAATGATATAGAACCCTGATACCCTGTATTTAAATTTGGTTCTGAGTTTCCACAATTTGTTTATTTTTTTCTATTGACGTATCATTGCCTTTGTTTACTAAAGTATTGTATATGTTTAAATTTCATGACTTGTTTATGTATTGAGTAGTATTTTGTTTTATCAAAAGGAATGCTGTGAAAAGAAATTATTAAGAAAGTCATGTTCCTAGGAAAGATGGTATACATAATTTTTGCTGTTCATGCGAATAGGGCAAATTAAACTTTAAAGTGCATACCAGCTATCTTCAGGAAACATCCTGGAAGATATTACTGGACACTTTACTAACATCCCATTGGCCAGAATTTAGTTACATGGCTATGCAAAGGAGGCTGGGAGATGTAGTCTTGACTCAGGACAGCCATGTCTCCTAGTAAATACTCTTTTCTTATGAGAGAAGGAAAAATGGATATTAGGTAAATCAGGGATCTCTGCAACATTGATTGGTCTTTTACAAAGTTCTAAATTAAGAAAAATGTAAAGACATTGTAATGTGTTGAACTGTGTAGTAATCACCATTTGCAGTTAGGTTTTTGGCACCTATAGTGGGCATACCAAGTAAATTGTTCCCCAGTAAAGCGATCCCAGGAAGGCAAACAAGGAAGCTTTGACTTCAGAGAGAGAGTTATGGAACAGTGTTAAGAAGGAAAAGGAAAGCAAGTGAAGAATCATGCTCTGGTACACACGTTTTCCAGTGCAGCAGATAAGCCACTGGGACTGTGAAATGAAGGCAGAGAAATAGGACAGATCCCCTGACCTGTTTTATCAGAGCCCCTGAAAAGTTTTGTCGTATTAATAGTTTGTAATATGATAGCTGACATCTTTACCAAGCAGATATTAAATTGTGTTTCAGTTTAAGTTCGGGCATCAGACACTGCTTTCAAATCCTCCGTCTGACGCTTACAGGATGATCAGCGTATTTGGGTTTGCCCAAGACTTCCCCAATTTTAGCTCTAAAAGTCTCACATCCTAAGCAAACAGGGATGATTGGTCCTCCTAGCTATTTACAAGCTTCCTGTCCTTGGGCAAGATACTTGATTTCTTTGAGTCTGGTTCTTTAACTGTAAAATGGAAGTAATAATAGTTCTGACCTTTTGTGGATTATTGTGAACAATAAATGGAATGTGTTAATAGTGTGTAGCAGAGTGCTTGGCTCAATAAGTGTTAATATTATTATTTATTGTTACCATTGTAAGAATTATAACAGGTTCATGTACATTTGAATGGGTTCATTTGAATGGATCTGATGAGTTCATGTACATTTTACCTGCATTCTTCTGAATAGAACTACATGCTATATTGGAATAAGTGAAACTGAGAGTTTGTGATGGTCCTATAACATATTGCTCATGAATGACAATGAGCTACTGTAACTGAGGAATTTTCTTTTAAAATTTAACATAAATCTCAAATGTTCCTTCTCTCACTTTCTCTGTATACTAATCCACTAATCTTTTGTTGTTGCTGCCATGGAATCTGAAATGAGAATATTTTCTGAACAATTATGTAGAGTAATTGTCTGAAATGTTAGAATAAATTAGAGTAGCACTGTCATATATACATCCTGGTTCTGGGCCCTAGCTTGAAAGAGCTGAAATCACCTAATGGAATTTTAAGTCGACAGACAAGCCAGCAACTGAGACAATCCCACCTGTACTTCAAATGGCTCCCCTGTTCTCATCTAGAGCCTGTCTACTCCAAGTATGCTTTATAAGCCAGCAAAATCCACATTACCCAGGAGTTTGTTAGAAATGCAGAATGTCAGGCTCTGCCCCAGACCTACTCAATCAGACCAATGCCAAAACCCTCACTTAGAGATTCTGATTTAATTGCTCTGAGATGGGACCTGAGTGAGAGAGTGAGTGAAAATCGCTCAGTGGTGTCCAACTCTTTGCAACCCCAGGGACTGTAGCCCACCAGGCTCTTCTGTCCATGGGATTCTCCAGGCAATAATACTGGAGTGGGTTGCCGTTTTCTCCACCAGGGGATCTTCCTGAGCCTGGGATTGAACCTGTGTCTCTTGCATCTCCTGCACTGGGAGGCGGATCCTTATGTATACATAAAGCTGATTTGCTTTGTTATATAGAAGAAACTAACACAACATTGTAAAGCAATTATACTCCAATAATAAATTTTTTTAAAAAACTAAGAAAAAGACAAATAATGCTATGAAGTTATAAAGAAAGTCATATACCTGAGAAAAACAGAATAAATTATTTTTGCCGTTCATACGAGGGGGGCAGATTAGATTTTGCCTATTCTTTTTATTTAGTGATAACAAGTTTAGTCACTACTTAGGCTTTTCTCTTAAACTTCCCTTTATATTTTCTCTTTCATCTTTCTCTGTTCCCTTGCTATTCCCCTTTAATTTTCTCTTCTTTCACTGTTCCTTTGCTATAACCTAACTTCCCCCACAGCAATTATCACCACTTGCCATCTGTATTTATTTGTGCATGGCCTGCTTCTACCTTGAAAATGTGAAGTCTTTGGAGACCAAGGACTTGTCTTCCAAGGGTATCTCCAGCTCCTAGAAAGTGCCTGGCACACAATAGGTACTAATAAACACTTCTTAAGGAAATGAATTTTCCAGAAGACAGTGTTGTATGAAAAAGAAAGTGAAAGTCGCTCAGTTGTGTCCAACTCTGTGACCCCTTGAACTATACAGTCCCTGGAATTCTCCAGGCCAGAATACTGGAGTGGGTAGCCTTTCCCTGCTCCAGGGGATCTTCCCAACCCAGGAATCAAACCAGGGTCTCCCGCATTGTAGGCAAACCAGAGTCTCCCACATTGCAGGCAGATTCTTTACCAACTGAGCTATCAGGGAAGGCCATTGTTGTATAATACTTACTAATAGCAATCCAATGATTCATTTTATTTTTAAAGTAAAGGAAAGCAAACATGAATATGATTTAAAATGTTGTGTATTAAGATAGCAAACCTGGTAATAAACTTCATTCCTACACATCATAACAAACTATGTCACTTAGTGGCAAAGGAATAGAAAGAAAGAGGAGTGAAAAGGAAACTGTGAGCACTTACTGGGCAGGTTCCTTGCAGTTCTTTTAGCTGTGCAAGTGAAGTGTGATTATCTCCATCACATGCATGAAGAAATTCGGTTCAGAGAGATTAAGCAGCTTGTTAGAGATATTATTGCTGTTAAAAATTTAACCAGTCTTTAGAACTCCAAATGTTCTTTTCCTGAAACAATACTATTCTTGCCAGGATTTGTGGACTTTGGAAAGTCAAATGAGAAGTCAGAGCAAGGAGAATTGGGTCATCTCAGTGGCCAGTGGCAGTCATCTCTTAATAAGAATATATACTTAGCAACCTTCTTCCCTCCTCCCCACAAAGCTGGTAAAGGCATCTCTTCCAGTGCTTTTGGTCATTCTGACCTCTTTTTCATATGTTCCTATTGCTAATCATCCTATAGATGTAGGCATAGGAACTTCCCTGGTGGGCCAGTGGTTAGAAATCTGCCAATGCAAGGGACGTGAGTTAGATCCCTGGTCCAGGAAGATTCCACATGCTGTTGAGCAGCTAAGCCCATGTGCCACAACTACTGAAGCCTGAGTGCCCTAGAACCTGTGCTTTACTGCAAGAGAAGCCACCGCAGTGAGAGGCCTGCACACCACAACTCGAGAGTAGCACCTCCTCGCTGCAACTAGAGAAAGCCCGCGTGCAGCAGTGAAGATCCGGCACAGCCAAAAATCAATCAGTCAATCAATAAAAATTTTTTAAAAATGAAGTAGGCATAGCTCTCAGTAACTCTTTTAGCTTTTGTCTTGGGAGAAATTCAGTCTCTTGATATGATTTTTCAACAACCTTCTCCACTAATATATTTATATTTCATTAGCTTAGACCTTCCACTCCTGTTTCAGCAGTGTTTTATTATCATCCCTGCAGACTTCCCTTGCTGTTGCATGACCACCTAAACACTTGCTCCATTTTTTCCCACGGGCAGGCAAACGGAAAACCAGTGATTGCAAACACGACGGAGGTATACCAGAATGTGTGTTCTGCTCAGAGGGGAACGAGTACACAGACACGAGCCATCATTCTGACAAATGCATAAGATGTAGTGCCTGTGATGAAGAACACGGTAAGTGTCTTAAAAAAACATTCAAAAGGGACAAATCATGGTACTGCAAGTAGCACCATGTATAATACAGTCAGAAACTGGGACCTAAGCTGGTGCTATGTCAGCATACAGGAGGGAGAGGGTGGGGCTGATGGGGATGAAGCAGGATCAGGTACTGAGTGAATGACTGGTCTAGACATTTATGGGTCAAGTCTAGGCAGTTCTTCCAGATGTAAGAGAATGACTAAATGTAAGCATGGTGAACAGGACCCGTCAGCTCTAATCAGAATTGCAGAGACTTTTTTCCCTGCCTTGATTTATGCTTGTAAAATGGCTTTTGTTCTTAGCCAGAAAGAGCTCAGAAGCCTGCAGATACAAGGACAGGGAAACCCAAGAGGTGGGTGGACTGCTCCCCCTTTCTCTGAGGATCTGGCTTGTCCTGATAATTACTGTCGAGGACCTGAATTTTCATGGATATTCCAGTCTATCTTGAGGGTTCAGATTAAAATAAAGCAGAAGTACTCCCCGTTTTGTTAGACATCAAGAACTCTCTGGACATAAAGCTTTTCTTGCCCCTGTTCAGTCTCTAAAGCAGTGTTTCTCAACCCTGACTGTATAGTAGAATCAAACAGGAAGCTATGAAAATTGCCAACATTTAGGTCCAATTTCAAGGGCTTCCTAGTGGCTCATATGGTAAAGAATTTGCCTGCAGTTCAGGAGACTCAGGTTCGATCCCTGGGCTGGGAAGATTCCCTGGAGAAAAGAATGGCTACGCACTACAGTATTGTTGCCTGGAGAATTCCTTGGACAGAGGAGCCTGGCAGGCTACAGTCCATGGGGTCACAAAGAGTTGGACACCACTGAGTGACTTTCACTCTCTCACTCAGGTCCCATCTCAGAGTAATTAAATCAGAATCTCCAAGTAAGGGTTTTGGCACTGGTCTGATTGAGTAGGTCTGGGGCAGGGCCTGACATTCTGCATTGCTAACAAGCTCCTGGGTGATGCTGATGTTACTGATCTATAAGCCATACTTTGAGTAGCCAGACTCTAGATGAGAACAGGGGAGCCATTTTAAGTACAGGTGGGATTGTCTAGGTTGATGGATTGTCTGTCTGCTTAAAACACTGCTAGATGATTTCAGCTCTTTCAACCTGGGGTTATCTATTTGGCATTTAAACACTAGTTACGTTACTAAAGGTTTAATAGTTTGACTGCTGATGTCAGCGCTGGATCTCAAAAACCCATGCTGCTCCTGCCCATCCTTTTCATTGTTCATTCATCAAATTGGTTTTCTAGGGCTAGAAGTGGAACAAAACTGTACCCGGACCCAGAATACCAAGTGCAGATGCAAATCAAACTTTTTTTGTAACAGTTCTCCGTGCGAACACTGTAACCCTTGTACCACGTAAGTTTTAGTCTTTCTCTGGTTAAAACAGTAGGCATATCTTGAGAGAAAATGATCTCCTGAAAGGGAAGCAACACTGGCTGAGAGTGAAGAATTTGGGTTTTAATCTTGCTTTGCCTCCAAGAAACTAGATAACCATTTTTTCCCCCAAACATCCTGTGTCTAAATATTTATTGAACACCTCCTGCGTGCTTGATTCTGTGCTGGCTGCTCAAGCCATTGATGTATGCAGACACATGCCTGGTCTTGAAGATCTAAGGCTAGAGGCAGAGAGTGTCAAGGAAGATGATGGTTATTATATTCAGACCATATGATAAGACTTGTGCTTCAGATTTTGAGTTATATAGGAAAACCTTTCAACTCTGGGGGATGGGTAAAGATATGACACATGGCTTGAGTCTTGAAAAAAGGAAGGAAAGACATTTACCTGGTATATATAGAGAGAAAGGACATTTCAGGCAGGGGAACAGCAACTGCAACCAGGCAAAAGGAAGCTCTGGAGAACAAAGGACCTGGCTGGAGTTTAGGAAAGACTGAGAAGGAACCAGGTCAGATCATGAAGGACCTGTCTTTCATGCTAAAGTGCTTGATTTTAACCCAAAGATAGGACACCTGATTCTAGGTTTCACTTTTCTTCCGATTAATCAGGTCATTTTGAACAGATCACTTAACCTCTCTGCACTTTGGTTTCCACACTCATTTTGTTGTTGTTCAGTCGCTAAGTCATGTCCAACTGTTTGCGACCCCATGGACTGCAGCATGCCAGGCTTCCCTGTCCTTTACTATCCCCCAGAGTTTGTTCAAACTCATGTCCATTGAATTGATGATACCATCCAACCATCTCATCCTCTGTCACCCTTTTCTCCTCCTGCCCTCAATGTTTCCCAGCATCAGGGTCTTTTCCAGTGAGCTGGCTGTTTGCATCAGGTGGCCAAACTATTAGAGCTTCATTTTCAGTATCAGTCCTTCCAATGAATATTCAGGGTTGATTTCCTTTAGGATTGACTGGTTTGATCTCTTTGCTGTCCAAGGGACTCCCAAGAGTCTTATCTAGCACCAGAGCTCAAAAGCATCAATTCTTTGGTACTCATCCTTCTTTATGGTCCAACTCTCACATCCATACATAACTAGTGGAAAAACCATAGCTTTGACTATGTGGTCCTTTGTCAGCAAAGTATTGTCTCTGCTTTTTAATACATTGTCTAGTTTTGTCATAGCTTTTCTTCCAAGGAGCAAGTGTCTTTTAATTTCATGGCTGCAGTCACCATCCACAATGATTTTGTGGCCCAAGAAAATAAAGTCTGTCACTTTCCATTTTTTTCCCCATCTATTTGCCATGAAGTGATGGGACTGGATTCCATGATCATAGTTTTTTGAATGTGGATGCAAATAATACTCACTTGTCTTATCAACATCTTTTCTGTGACAATCAGATTGGGTAATATGTGCTGTAAAAATTTGTCAAAGCTCACCTAGTTAGGGAATGGGCAGAGCCAGGTTATAATTCAGATAATTTGTCAGTATTTGGCTGTCTGAAGAAAATCCTACAGGGACTTCTTGAGTGCCCTAATCACTAGTTGATATAAAAAAGGAGGCCTTTAGGGGCTAGCTAGGTAGACTCCATAAGCAGCAGCCTGGACAGTGGGCTATTGTCTGAGCATTTTATTGCTCCATGACTGTTTTGAAACTGCTTTTGGCAATTTATGATTTTAAGTTTATTAGCTAATTAAACTTTATTTTTATGTCTATTCTTTTTTCTCACATGTTGATATTTTAATGCCTTTGTTTTTTCCTCAAGGTATTTTTAACCCATAGTCATTCTTTAGGATATTTTTCATCCAAACACCCAAATTATGTTACGAATTTGCACCAAGTAGATGCTAAAAGAAACTAAGATCGTGTCATCCAATCTCATTAGGCATGCATGCTTAGTCGCTCAGTCATGTCTGTGTCTTTGCGACCTCATGGACTGTAGCCCACCAGACTTCTCTGTCCATGGGTTTCTCCAGGCAAGAACACTGGAGTGGGTTGCCATTTCCTTCTCCAATCTGGTCCTATCACTTCATGGCAAATAGATGGGGAAAAAATGGAAACAGTGACAGACTTTATTTTCTTGGACTCCAAAAATCACTGTGGATGGTGACTGTAGCCATGAAATTAAAAGACACTTGCTCCTTGGAAGAAAAGCTATGACAAACCTAGACAGTGTTTTAAAAAACAGAGACATTACTTTGCTGACAAAGGACCATATAGTCAAAGCTATGGTTTTTCCATTAGTTATGTATGGATGTGAGAGTTGGACCACAAAGAAGGCTGGGTGCCGAAGAATTGATGCTTTCGAACTGTGGTGTTGGAGAAGACTCTTGAGAGCCACTTGGACAGCAGGGAGATCAAACCAGTCAGTCCTAAAGGAAATCAACCCTGAATATTCATTGGAAGGACTGATGCTGAAGCTGAAGCTCTGATACTTCGACTGCCTGATGTGAAGAGCCAACTCATTGCAAAAGACCCTGATGCTGGGAAAGATTGATTGCAGGAGGAGACAGGGATGACAGAGGATTAGATGGTTGGTTGGCATCACCGAATCAATGGACATGAGTTTGAGCAAACTCTGGGAGATGGTGAAGGACAGGGAAGCCTAGCGTGCTGCAGTCTATGAGGTCGCAAAGAGTTGGACACGACCAAGTGAGTGTACAACAACAACAGAAAGCTAATCTAGAAATATTTGAGGGAATATGTTTGCCCGAGATGCAAAAATGGATAAAATGTCCCTGGATTTACAGTATGTTATTGAAAATGATCAAGGACTCAGTCCATCAGACTTTTTTAATTCCCTCTATATTTTTTTCTAGGTGTGAACATGGAATCATTGAGAAATGCTCACCAACTAGCAACACCAAATGCAAAGGTTATTATTTCTTTTTATGATTATACTCTTCTTTCTCCCAAACTCACTGTAAAATATGAAGAAAAGGCAATCCATTTTGATTCTATGAGTACTTTGTTTTCATCCTTTTTTTTTAAATCTTAAGAAGTATGTACTTTCATATACCATGTACAATGTTCCTATCTACAGGATCCAGATCTCACTCAAACAGTTTATGGGCCCTGCTGATCCTCCTCATCCCAATAGTTCTAATAATATACAAAGGTAAGCTCTTCATTCAAATGGCAGGTTGAAGTGACTTGGGAAGTCATTGTTCACAAGAATTCCCTTCTGTCTTTTACTTGTAAGAAAGCTCCTACCAGGTAGCAACTCTGGTATAGAGTTAAATTCCTACTTCTAAATGCACCCCTGAGAGCTGATAAGAATAGATGATATTATCCTTCAGCTACTGTTTTTGAGCAACCATTCTGGGGCACTGATTGAGTATTCCCATCCTCCCCATGAACAAGGGTATTTTCATTTAGACAGCAGCCAAGTTGGCCAAGAATTGGAAGTAGTCCTTCACTCTACATTGAGATAATCCCCTGTATAAAGAGAACTCCAAGAGCAAAGGGATTGCAGCAGACACTTGAGAAATTCATCCCTCTCTGTGCCTCTTCTCCCTTGTCCAGACCCCATGTTTTTAAATTATTTAACCACTTTAACCTTAAAGACTGTGGCATACCTTTTATGCAAGAGTTACTTAGTAAAATCATCAGGTAAACCAAAATTTGGAATACTTGTAATTGTACTCTGGGCTTCTCAGGTGGCTCAGTGGTAAAGAATTTGTTTGCCAATGCAGAAAACACAGGTTCGATCCCTGGGTCAGGAAGATTGCCTGGAGAAGGAAATGGCAACCCGCTCTGGTATTCTTGCCTGGGAAACCCCCATAGACAGAGGAGCCTGGTGGGCTACAGTCCATGGGGTCACAAGAGTCGGACACAACTTAGCGACTAAAGCAACAGCAATAATTATTCTAACTCCCATTAGATCATTCATACAACACATAGCAGAGCCAACTTTTGCACTGATACATCCAATTTTTCTTTTCTGTTGGAACAAACCACTGTTTCTCCAGGTCAACTGAAGATAAAAAAATTATCTTGCCTTGAGAGGTTGTTCAGCTGAAAATATAAACTCAATGTTTAAACACGTTAAATGCCACTTCATGGCAAACCGATGTCAACTTTCTGTAGCCTATGGCTTCTCTGCCCTGCTGTAGCCATGTTACCCAGCTTCAAGCCAGCGAGACGGAGTGGTGATGGCCACACAATAAGGCAAAAGCCAGCTTCAGGCTAGGCCAGTGTGTGGTAACTGGATGGCTCCATTAAGATGTGGCATATCAGGACATTCCAAATGGTCCAGTGGTTAAGATTTCATCTTCCAGTGCATGGGGCATGGGGTGTAGGTTCGATCCCTGGTTGGGGAGCTAAGAGCCTACATGCCTTATGGCCAGAAAACCAAAACGTAAAATGGAAGCAATATTGTAACAAATTCAGTGTGTTTGTTAGTTGCTCAGTCGTGACCCAGCTCTTTGTGACCCTAATGGACCGTAGCTTGCTGGGCTCTTCTGTCCATGGAATTCTCCAGGCAAGAATACTGGAGTGGGTTGCCATTCTCTTCTCCAGGGGATCTTCCTGACCCAGGGATTGAACCCAGTCTCCCACATTGCAGGCATGTTCTTTACCATCTGAGCCACCAGGGAAGCCTTAACAAACCCAATAAAAGACTTTAAAAATGGTCCACATTAAAAAAATATTTTAAAAAATTTTAAAGAAAGATGTGGCATATCTCTGTACCACTTGAATCAGTGGGATGGAATTTTCAAAATCAGGACAAAATCTGCCTTTTCTGGTGCTTGGTTGCTGTAAATTTTAGTGAATGAATTTCTCCTTTCTTCTGACGCTTCTCTTAGTATGAGACTTTATTCTCTCTTGCTTCCTACAAAGCTGAGACCTGAGTCTGATAGATATTTCTTGGATCTTTCAGTGGTGAAAAGTCAACACAGGAATAAAAAGAATGATTATCACAACTCTGAAGCCTCAAATGATGTAAGTGTTGACTAGAAAAATAAGTCATTCAGCTTTTTACTTGTTACTTTTTAAAAATTAATTAATTTATTTTAATTGGAGGCTAATTACAATATTGTGGTGGTTTTTGCCATACATTGACGTGAACCAGCCATGGGTGTACATGTGTCGCCCTACTTGTTACTTTTTAAAAAGCAAACCTTTATGGTGCTTGTGTGTGCATGGATTAGAGGGACATCAAAAATGAATTAAAATATGGTGCCCAGTTTATAAGAAACTTCTATACAAATAACATACAAATAAGTTCTTATTAATAAGTTCTCACTTACACAAAGGGAGCTGACAAAAGGATATGGCCAAGCTTCCATGTTCCATGTTGGTATTATTCATGAACAGAAATGCAGAGAGATATCCTTTACTAGAGCATGGATTCAACATGCCCAAGCAAAGAGATTACTCTGAAAGCCCACACTAAAGGCCCAACTCAGCTCTCTCCAGTCACTTGTTACCTTATGTGTCACCATATCTTTTTCCAACATGGAATCAAAGCATGTCACATCTCTAAAAAAAGGAGTTCCCTGGTGGCCTAGTGGCTTTCAGTGCCGTAGCCTGGGTTCAGTCCCTATCAGGGAACTGAGATCCTGCAGGCCGTGCTCAAAGGAGAAAAAAAAACAGCCAAAGGCACACTGGGGAGAGTAACCAGCTCACCTGATGAATATTGATTTTTCTCACTTGGGGCCAGTGGGATTTAGGGTTCTTTAAATCAATATAGTACAAAATCATTTCAACTTAAACTACATTCTTGTGTCAAAAATTCAAATTGTTACAGTAAAGAAAGTGTTAGAATGATGTGTACTATGTTTATTTTCATGTGTCTATACAAAGAATGATCTCAGCACATTTCACAAATCCCTTAGGTTTCTTGCTTCTGTAAAAAATGAACCACTATTCCCTTCGTTTCTGGTTCAGCTGGAACGTTTCAGAATAAAAATTTGAATGGTGAAAAAACCCTCCTTAGTCATTTAGTCTAATTTTATACATCAAGTAAGTGTACTTCCTTGAGTATTAAGGAAGAATTAGAAGATTGCATTTGGAGTATTCTAAATATATTTTTATTTCCCTCTCTCCTTCCCTCTGTTTTTTTTTTTTTTTTCTCCCCAGGAAGGGAGGCAACTGAATTTAACAGGTAAGATTTTTATCATTTTGTTTCATAGAGATGGCTTCCTTGGGAGTAACAGGCTAATTTTACAGTTAAAATAATGTTGGGAATTTCAGTGACACATTGTGGGGTCTTGCTATTCCTTGAGGCTGCGTTTCTTCCTGCTCACTAACAAGGGTTTATTAGGCAGTGTGTTTAAATGTATAACTAATACTCATTATTAAAAATAAGTCAGGTAACATAAGATGCTCTATTCTTAAAGCTTTGTTTTCCTTCACAAGCAGTTGGGTATAGTATAGAACTCTGCCTAAACTCCTAGGTAATCTGAATTGTAGACTCAGTTGTATACTTACTCTTGGTGTATCCTAGTTCCAGTGAGTCAGTGATAAGATGGTCATAAACCCTTTGCCTGCCTTTTAGATTTGTGGATCATTGATCATCAGATCCATGAGGGCATTAGAAATGAGTTTTTCTAGCTCTCTTATTATATAGATGAGAAAAGAAGACACAGAGATGTTACGTATCGTTTCCAGGGTATAGAGCAAATTACTGGGGACGTAAGAGGAGCTGGGATAAGAACTCAAGGTTGTTTCTATTTTTATTTTTCCACAGTTGGCTCTTTAGATCTCTAGGACTTACCCATATTCATAAGTACTGTAAGAAGAGAAACAACTATGGTTTTTCAGAAGTGGGAATTTTGTTTAGAAAAACAAATTTTCAGAGACTCTTCTTTATTTTTCAGATGTTGACTTGGGTAAATATATCCCTATTATTGCTGAACTAATGAAAATAACTCAAGTTAAAGAATTTGTTCGGAAGAATGGTATAGAGGAAGCCAAAATAGATGATATCATGCATGACAATCTCCATGAAACAGCTGAACAGAAGGTCCAACTGCTCCGCAGTTGGTATCAAAGTCATGGAAAGAAAAATGCATATTGCACTTTGACTAAAAATCTCCCAAAAACTCTTGCAGAGAAAATTTGTGACATAGTCACAAAGGACATTACTAATGAACGTGAAAATGCAAACTTGCAAAATGAAAATGAAAACTTGGTTTAAAGTGAAAAACAACTAACTCAGTTCTGAGAATATACTAAATGTTCTAAATATGTTCAAATAAGTTCTGAGTAGCTATAGATATTGCTTGGCTTAGCTTTTTACTGGGTGTGTTTTCTTTTTTCATTTATTAGATTTGTAGAGCTAATATATTTGCTCAAAGCTATTTGTAGAGCTAATAGCTTTGAGCATTTCATGATTCTGCCTTCAAGGATTTTTAAAGTCTAGTTGGGTAGATGAACGCTGGTGAGAGTAAATACCCATGTTCATCTTCTTGCCTATTAAGTGTGTAAAAAAGCATGCATTCAAAGATTGAGATCATGTTCAAGTGTGTAACATATGATTCTGTCAGTGTGAATGTAATTAATGTATGTGAACACAAATGCCTATCCACAGGTTGACCCCATTCCACGAATTAGTAGATGTGATCATTGTTGCCATGTGACAATCAACTGCCTCTAAATTACCTCCCCAGCTCTACTGATAATTCTAGAGATTTTTCCATATTTACAAATTTTGTTTACACCTTTGAGAGGAGTATATTCAGGGAAAACTTGCACATATCCTCTGAATATAAAATTTAATAAGGTTCTACCTCAAAGATCTTTGCACAGATTATTGGCCTTTCATAGTGAACTATTTCCATTTTGGATTCACATAGAAAATGCAGACTCAATTATAATGCTTGAATATTTTGTATTTGTCACTGTAGATCAAATAACCTACTTCTTTCTCAGGTGTCAAACATTTTGGTCAGGAAAGAATTACTAGATCACTGTCATCTCCCTGTTTTCACCTTGATGTGCATCTAGGTAGACTGAACCCCCAGACTTGAAAGGACTTCCTAAGAAACACTGAATGATTGATGAAAAACTGGGGCTGCCCTTAGAAACATCTAGCTTGATTTGGAGAGACCAGCTGCTCTTATGGAAGGTAGCTTTGTGGCATATCATGAACCCATGTCTATCACCAAAGCTGATAAGATAGATTCTTATTTTGTCCCATCCCTCACAAAGTGCTCAGTAACTTGCCATGTATTCTCTGTTGGTGTAAAGGCAGCTTATACACAGCAGAAGTGAAATCATACTGCTGCTGCTGCTAAGTCGCTTTAGTCATGTCCGACTCTGTGCGACCCCATAGACGGCAGCCCACCAGGCTCCCCCATCCCTGGCATTCTCCAGGCAAGAACACGAGTGGGCTGCCATTTCTTTCTCCAAGGCATGAAAGTGAAAAGTGAAAGTGAAGTCACTCAGTCGTGTCCAACTCAGCGACCCCATGGACTGCAGCCCACCAGGCTCCTCCGTCCATGGGATTTTCCAGCCAAGAGTACTGGAGAAGGGTGCCACTGCCTTCTCCAGAAATCATTCTAAGTGTTAAGAATTGCCTGTTTTCTGTAGCTTCTTAGACAAGACCCTCTCCCCACTATCACTTCCTTGCTTTTACATTTAAACACTTTTGAAAGTTTGTATTAACTGTGAATGTTAATAAATACTATTTATATTTATATAGTTGTAAATGGAACACAGTTATAAGCTGAAGCAGATGCTCAGAACTACCTAAAGAGCGTCCATTGATGGAAGATGTTTTTCCCTTATGTTTGGAAATAGAAAATATAAACAAAAATATTTTATTAAAATCATGTTTTTGGTATTTCAGGTTATCTCTTTTTTGGTGGGACTTTGCTTTTTATTTTCCCTTTTTCTATTTATTACTAACTGTAACCTGTTCATTAATCTTTCATCCATTCTCTGATCTCTCAGGAGGTATCTTCTTTTTAAAGGCTTTTAGTGGTTAAATCATTTCCTCTATAGGCTGGTACTCTAAAGCATATATCTCCTAAACAACACATGATTACTTATTATGTGAGGACTTACCATGACAGGATTATATATTAGGCACTAGAAGTGTTGTATACTGACACATGTAAATGAAATCTAGCAAAATGGTACAGATGAATGTATTTGCAGAGCAGAAATAGAGATGCAGACGTAGAGAACAGACATGTAGACATAGGCAGGGAAAGGAGGGTGGGACAAATCTGGAGAGGAGCATTGATACATATGCAGTGCATGCATGCTGCGTCACTTCAGTCACGTCCAACTCTGCAACCCTGTGGACCGTCGTCTTCCAGGCTCCTCTGTCCATGAATTCTCCAGGCAAGAATACTAGAGTGAGTTGCCATTTCCTCCTCCAGGGTATCTTCCCAACCCAGGGAGCAAAGCTGCATCTCTTATGTCTCTTGCATTGACAGGCGGGTTCCTTACCACTAGCACTACCTGGGAATCCCATATTCCAGTACCATGTGTAAATAGACAGCTAGTGGGAACCTGCCACATAGCACAGGTAGCTCAGCTGAGTGCTCTGAGATGACCTAGAGGGGTGGGATGGAGGCTCATGAGGGAGGGGATACATGTGTATGTATAACTGATTTACTTTGTTATATAGCAGAAACCAACACAACATTGTAAAACAATTATATTTCAATAATAAAATTTCTTAACAATATGAATAACTGGACATACATAAGAAAAAAAAAGTAATTAGTTCAAAGGATTGGTTTTATTGGTAAGAAAGCTAAATGGGGATTTTGAAATATTCCTTCCTGCGTACTTTTTATTTCTGGCTCCATAATGACCACTGGACTATCTCTCTTTTTTAAAATTTAATTTTAACAGTACATTTTGTTTAGCCCATTATTTCCCAAATGTTATCATTTCAACATGTAAGCAATATAAAAACCATTAATGAGATCATTTGCATTCTTTTTTGTTTTCCTAGTAAAGCCTTCAAAATCTGGTTTGTATTTTAGTTACCGTTTTAAGCACATCTCAGTTTGGACTGGCTGCATTTCAAAGATTCAACAGCTGGTGGCTAGTGGCTATGGTACTAATAGTTCAGGTCTCTTTATTAGGGCAGGTGTGCAAATTTAACTCTAAAGCTGGTTTAGCCCTGCTACTAAAGTCCAGTACTTTCACCATCTTTTCAAGGGGTTCTCTTCACTCTGGTTGGTTGGAGTGTCATCTCCCACCCTCATGTCACCGCTGGGAACTGTTCTGCTTGCAGCACCCATAGCTGTCCTTTGCTGGCTCTCAGAGTCTGATCTCTGCACATGCACACAGTAACAGCCCAAAGATTTCAAAGAATCTCTGCACAGATTTCTGGAACTTTTTTTCTGTGTAACTGCCTTCTTTTCAGTACTCTGTTCTGAGAAGTCTGGCAGCCTCAGCCTCCTAAATGCTACCCTCTGCCCCTCAACTTGATAAGAAGACTATTCTCTGCTTAGAGTTCCTCCTGTACCAGGGTCTGAAAAGAGCTTGTGGGCAGAAGGTCTGAGTGATCATAGGGGTCACCTCATTAGTTTCTCTCCTCTAAGGGACAATCTGTAATCTCTATTATCTGGTTTTCTAGTTCTAGACAACAGTGGGGCAAGATGATACTAGTTCGTCTTCATGGCCAGAAGCAGAGGTCCTACAGACACATCTCAGTTTATTGTGCTTCACTTTATTGAATTTTGCAGATGTTGTGATTTTTACCAACAGGTTTTGTGGCAACCCTACATCGAGCAAGACTATTGGCGTCATATTTTTCTAACAGCATTTGCTCACTTCGTGCTCCTTTTGGTAATTCTTGCAGTATCAGTATCTTGGACTTTCTCATGATGATTATATTTATTATGGTGATCTGTGATTAGAATCAAATCCCATACCCACCAGAGATGCTCAGGGCTCAAACCAACCTTGTGCGCACCAGGACCCAGAGACTCCACAGAGACTGAGACAGAACTGTGTTTGAGTGTCTCCTGAGGAGGTATGGGTCAGCAGTGGGCTGCTGCAGGGGCAGGGGCTCTGGGTGCAGTAGACCTGGGCATGGCATAAGCCCTCTTGGAGGAGGTCACCATTAACCCCACCATAGAGCCGCCAGAACTTACACAGGACTGGGGAAACAGACTCTGGGAGGGCACAAAGAGAAACATGTGTGCATGAGGACCCAGGAGAAAGGAGCAGTGACCCCACAAGAGACTGACCCAGACTTGCCCATGAGTGTCCATATGTCTCTGGCAGAGGCGTGGGTCAGCAGTGGCCTACTGCAGAGTCGGGGGCACTGAGTGCAGCAGTGTGTGCATGGGACCTTTTGAAGGAGGTCCCATTATCTTCATTATCTCCACCATAGTTTGGCCTCAGGTCAAATAACAGGGAGGGAACACAGCCCCGCCCTTCAACAAAAAATTGGATTAAAGATTTACTGGTCATGACCCATCAGAGCAAGATCTGGTTTCCCCCTCAGTCAGTCTCTCCCATCAGGAAGCTTCCATAAGCCACTTACCCTTTTCCATCAGAAGGCAGACAGACTGAAAATCACAATCCAGGAAAACTAACCAATCTAATCACATGGATCACAGCCTTGTCTAACTCAGTGAAACTATGAGCAATGCCATGTAGGGCACCCAAGATGGATGGGTCATCGTGGAGAGTTCTGACAAAACTTCTCCAGTGGTCCACTGGAGAAGGGAATGGCAAACCATTTCATCATTCTTGCCTTGAGAACCCCATGAACAGTATGAAAAGGCAAAAAGATAGGACACTGAAAGATGAACTCCCCAGGTTGGGAGGTGCCCAATATGCTACTGGAAATCAGTGAACTAACTACAGAAAGAATGAAGAGATGGAGCCAAAGCAAAAACAACACGGAGCTGTGGATGTGACTGGTGATGGAAGTAAAGTCCGATGCTGTAAAGAACAATATTGCATAGGAACCTGGAATGTTAGGTCCATGAGTCAAGGCAAATTGGAAGTGGTCAAACGGGAAATGACAAGAGTGAACGTCGACATTTTAGCAATCAGCAAACTAAAACGGACTGGAATGGGTGAATTTAACTCAGAGGACCATTATATCTACTACTGTGGGCAAGAATCCCTTGGAAGAAATGGAGTAGCCATCATAGTCAACAGAAAAATCCAAAATGCAGTACTTGGATGCAATCACAAAAACAACAGAATGATCTCTGTTCGTTTCCAAGGCAAACCATTCGATATCACAGTAATCCAAGGCTATGCCCTGACAGTAATGCTGAAGAAGTTGAAGTTGAACGGTTCTATGAAGATCTACAAGACCTTCTAGAACTAACACCCAAAAAAAGATGTCCTTTTCATCTTAGGACTGGAATGCAAAAGTAGGAAGTCAAGAGATACCTGGAGTAACCGGAAAATTCAGCCTTGGAGTACAGAATGAAGCAGGGCAAAGGCTAATAGAGTTTTGCCAAGAGAACGCACTGGTCATAGCAAGCACCCTCTTCCAACAATACAAGAGAAGACTCTACACATGGACATCACCAGATGGTCAATACTGAAATCAGATTGATTATGCTCTTTGCAGCCAAAGATGGAAAGCTCTATAAAGTCAGCAAAATCAAGACCAGGAGCTGATTGTGTCTCAGATCATGAACTCCTTATTGCCAAATTCAGACTTAAATTGAAGAAAGTAGGGCAAACCACTAGACTATTCAGGTATGACCTAAATCAAATTCCTTATGACTATACAGTGGAAGTGAGAAATAGATTCAAGGGATTAGATCTGATAGACAGAGTGCCTGAAGAGCTATGGACGGAGGTTCATGACATTGTACAGGAGGCGGTGATCAAGACCATCCCCAGGAAAAAGAAATGCAAACAGGCAAATGGTTGTCAGAGGAGGCTTTACAAGCAGCTATGAAAAGAAAAGAAGAGAAAGGCAAAGGAGAAAAGAAAAGATATACCCATTTGAATGCAGAGTTCCAAAGAATAACAAGGAGAGATAAGAAAGCCTTCCTTGGTGATAAATGCAAAAAAATAGAGGAAAGCAATAAAATGGGAAAGACTAGAGATTTCTTCAAGAAAATGAGAGATACCAAGGGAACTTTTCATGCAAAGATGAGCACAGAAATGACAGAAATGGTATGGGCCTAACAGAAGCAGAAGATATTAAGAAGAGGTGGCAGGAATACACAGAAGAACTGCACAAAAAAGATCTTCACGACCCAGATAATCATGATGGTGTGATCACTCACCTAGAGCCAGAAATCCTGGAATGCAAAGTCAAGTGGAAGCATCACTATGAACAAAGCTAGTGGAGGTGATGGAATTCCAGTGGAGGTATTTCAAATCCTAAAAGATGATAATGGAAAAGTGCTGCACTCAATATGCCCGCAAATTTGGAAAACACATCAGTGGCCACAGGACAAAGGACAGTTTTCATTCCAATCCCAAAGAAAGGCAAAGCCAAAGAATGCTCAGACTACCACACAATTGCACTCATCTCACATGCTAGCAAAGTAATGCTCAAAATTCTCCAAACCAGGTTTCAACAGTACGTGAACTGTGAACTTCCAGATGTTCAAGCTGGACTTAGAAAAGGCAGAGGAACCAGAGATTAGATTGCCAACATTTATTGGATCATCGAAAAAGCAAGAGAGCTCCAAGAAAAACATCTACTTCTGCTTTATTGACTACACCAAAGCCTTTGACTGTGTGGATCACAATTAACACAATGGAATATATAGGAAAATTTTGAAAGAGATGGGAATACCAGACCACCTGATCTGCCTCTTGAGAAATCTGTATGCAGGTCAGGAAGCAACAGTTAGAACTGGACATGGAACAGCAGACTGGTTCCAAATCGGGAAAGGAGTACATCACGGCTGTATATTGTCATCCTGTTTATTTAACTCATATGCAGAGTACATCATGAGAAAGGCTGGGCTGGATGAAGCACAAGCTGGAATCAAGATTGCCAGGAGAATAGCAATAACCTCAGTTATGCAGATGACACCTTAAGGCAGAAAGTGAAGAAGAACCAAAGAGCCTTTTGATGAAAGTGAAAGAGGAAAGTGAAAAAGTTGGCTTAAAACTCAACATTCAGAAAACTAAGATCACAACATCTGGTCCCATCACTTCATGGCAAATAGATGGGAAAACAGTGACAGACTTTATTCTTTTGAGCTCCAAAATCACTACAGATGGTGACCACAGCCATGAAATTAAAAGACACTTGCACCTTGGAAGAAAAGTTATGACCAACCTAGACAGCTTATTAAAAAGCAGAAACATTACTTTGCCAACAAAGGTCTGTCTAGTCAAGACTATGGTTTTTCCAGTAGTCATGTATGGATGTGAGAGTTGGACTATAAAGAAAGCTGAGCACCAAAGAATTGATGCTTTTGAACTGTGGTGTTGGAGAAGACTCTTGAGAGTTCCTTGGACTGCAAGGAGATCCAACCAATCCATCCTAAAGGAAATCAGTTCTGAATATTCATTGGAAGGACTGATGCTGAAGCTGAAGCTCCAATACTTTGGCCACCTGATGTGAAGAACTGACTCATTTGAAAAGATCCTATAAATCCATGGCTGATTCATGTCAATGTATGACAAAAACCACTACAATATTGTAAAGTAATTAGCCTCCAACTAATAAGAATAAATGGGAAAAAAAAATCCTGATGCTGGGAAAGATTGAAGGCGGGAGGAGAAGGGGACGACAGGGGATGAGATGGTTGAATGGCTTCACTGACTCAATAGACATGAGTTTGAGTAAACTCCAGGACTTGATGGACAGGGAGACCTGGCATGCTGCAGGGGTTGCAAAGAGTCGGACACAACTGAGTGACTGAACTGAACTGAAATGTGATCGGTGATCTCTGATGTTGTGAAGAGTAAAAGTGAAAGTGTTAATCACTCAGTCATGTCCAACTCTTTGCGACACCATGGACTGTAAAGCCTGCCAGGCTTTTCTGTCCATGGAATTTTCCAGGCAAGCATACTATAGTGTGTTGCCATTCCCTTCACCAGGGGATCTTCCTGACTCAGGGATTAAACTTGGGTCTCCTGCATTGCAGGTCTTCCCTAATAGCTCAGTCAGTAAAGAATCTGCCTGCATTGCAGGAGACCTGGGTTCAATTCCCGGGTTGGGAAGATCCTCTGGAGAAGGAAATGGCAACCCACTCCAGCATTCTTGCCTGGAGGATCCCATGGACAAAGGAGCCTAGCAGGCTACAGTCCATGGGTTTGCAAAAGTTGGACATGACTTAGCAACTAAACCACTACCACTCCTGCATTGCAAGCAGATTCTTTACCGTCTGAGCCATCTGCTGCCTGTATATATATATACACACATTTTTTAGTAATAGAATGTTTTAAAATTAGTGTCTGTAAATTTTTTTAGACATAATGCTAATGCACACTAAATAGACTAAAGTGTAGTATAAACATAACTTTAACATGCACTGGGTGACCCCATAATTTGTGCGACTTGCCTTTTTTTGCAATATTTGCTTTATTGCAGTAATCTAAAACAGAGTCCACAATATCTCTGAGGTATGCTTTGTACTTCGCAAGGTGAACTTGAGTCATAGAACACCCTGTACACGCTCTGGTGAGCTCCAGTCAAACAATTTCAGGTTCCTTTTGGAGGACGAGGGAAGTTGAGAAGGTCTTTGGACTTGGTGACATGGCTCTTTCCCTCATAGTTGCACTTGAGTGTGACTGTTCCTAATAGTTACAACCATGTTCCAGAGTCTGAGGTGGCCCTTGGTTCAAGATCACCCTTACTGTGGTGAACATGGTCTGGTCCTCTTGGTGGTAGACATCATGGGGAAGAGTATCACTCGTGAGCTGTAGGGAAAAGGTTATTTATAGAAGGAGGTCGTAGATCACACAGTGAGACTTGCTTACACGAACAGCTTGGTCTTCCTCATTGGCTTGCACATGGAGCTCTCCTAACTGATTTGATCAGAAATTTTTAGTTATCGAATCAGTTCCTGCACAGCTGTCTAGATAAGTTATAGAATCAATACAATTAAAAATTTTTTCCACACTCGCTCCTGAATGGTATTTTATCTGAGTACAGAATTTTATGTTAGGATACTTGCAATTTTCCCTCATCTCTTTGAAAATGTTAATGTTGTCTTCTTACATTTATTGCTGCTGAGGGAATGTCTACTGTTGGTCTAAATATCATTCCTTCAAAGATAATATTTATTTTTTAACTCTGATAAGTTTTAAAGTTTCCCCTACCTTTTCCTTGGTGTTCTGCTGTTTCACTATAATGAGCTTCAATGAAGATTTAGTTTTACTTAACCTATGTAATAATCGCAAAATTTTTATCAGAAAGATAGGGCTGTAGTTTTTGTCCTATCTGGAAAATTCTCAGCTATTTTCTCTTTCATAAGAGTTTCTTTTGAAACTCTTAGTATTATCCAGTGAAGTTTCTTGAGTATCTAACTTATACTTTTTAATTTTTAATATATTTTTCTCTAAATGTTGCATTTTGGGGAAATTCCTCATCATTCTCTTTAAATTAACTATTTTTTTCTTACTAATCAGGTTGGAGTATTCTATCCACTTAGGTATATATTTTATTCTCTACATTTTTCTTTCTTAACATTTCTAAGTGCTTCTTTCACATTTTCTCTTGTACTTACCTCGTTTATACTTGATTTTCATTGATGATGTATTAGAGTTTAATAGATTTTATTCCATCATCTATCTCCTTATAGAGAAGAAGATCTTATAGTTATTTTTAAGTCTTTTTTAGAATTGCTTTGTTAAACTTTAACTGAAGCAATTTCATACTGATTTTGAAGTAAGGCAGGATTTTCTTCTTATATTTTTGAGCTCTGTAGTTTCATCTTGAATAACAGATTCCCCCCTCCCCCCTCCCATTTCTCTGCAGTCTCATCTGTCTAGTGGTTTGTGGCTTCTTTTACTAGGGCTTCCAGAGTCCTCAGTTCTGAGACTGGATTTATAGATGTGTTATGCAACTCACAGTCCTTGGTGACATTAGAGCTGTTGCATATTCAGTCAGACAGAGGAGCCTGGTATAAGCAGTCCATGAGGTCACAAAGAGTTGGACACAGCCTAGCGACTGAACAACAACAATATCCAGTCATGCATCTAGCGGCAGCTTGGCTCAGCTCCATGTCACGTGGCTGTTGTACCTAGGACTTCCTAGCTCTCAGACTCCAGAACTTCATATGAGCCATAGACCCAGGCCATGTTTGGCAGAAGTTCTGTTTAGCTTTCTTTCACCAGTCAGAAAGCTCTGCCTCATTCCCCAATTTTAAGAAGAGAGGCTGGCCCTTGTCCTCTGCCTCAAGTGGGGCATATTTATTGTTGACTAAACCCATGAGCAAACCCTGCTTTCCTTCCAGGCATTGATCTCACAAGGCTTTGGCTTGTGTCCAGGTCATTAATTATCTAGCAGTTGTTTTCCATTCTTCTAGGAAGGAAGGGTTTCTTATTCTTTAGCCTGGCCGTGCCTTTTCATTTTCCTTTTAAAGTGTGTTATGGATCACTGCTATTTGTTCAGATTGGGAGGGGGTGGCCCTCCAGAAGCGCACTTACAATTCTAGATTAACCCTAAGGCCCCAATATTGTCATTAGGTGATCAGAAACAATGCTTTGTTTTACGTTTTTAAGCTACAACTAACACTGTAGTTGCTTTCAGTTTCACAGAGTCCTTTGATAAGAATAGAAGAACAGGGACTGTAGGATTTCCCAAGTGGACCTGAGTTTTGTTATTGTGATACATCTAGAGACCTACAGATCTGGGATTAAATATTTATTTTCTCCATAAGAGTAGAAGTGCATATTTTAATGTCTTTGAGACTTAGTTTCCCCATCTATAAAATGGGAAAATTGTTTCAATATTTTGGAGTTTTATGACGAATAAATAAAACATGTATGAAGTATATGCCATGGTACCTGACTCTATACCTTGGCAGATAGCAATAAAAAAATCCAACTGAGATGCATAAGCAAAATGTAAATTGACTGGCATATTTTACTAGCAGTTCAGAGATAGGGTGAGTTTAAGCACTAATCTATTCTAGTGCCTCCAGTCATGATTTCCTATGATTCTCTTGGATTTACCATCTTCATATGGATCTACTTGTCAGACTGGTAGCGACAAGCTGCTTGGACCTATCTGTGTATCACGACATCCAGGAAGGACAACAGTTATGTAGGGAGGCAAGACGTGCTGGTTGGCTAAATCCATGGGGCTCAATCTTGAGCCTGGGGTAGGATCAGGTTTCCCTGAGTTGCCAAAGATATAGTTGGGAGGAGGACCCTTGCTAAGAGGGCAAAAGGGGGGTTCTCAGTAGGAGTGCTAGGATGTTTTGGGTACCCAACTCAAACTGACAATAGAAAAATACAGTATCAGGTTGGCCAAAAATTTCATTTGGGTTTTTCATAAAATGCTATGAACTTTTTGGCCAACCCAATACATTACAGGACAGGCAGTCCAAAGGCATGGCTCAGCGATACCATGAAGACTGCTTGGACCAGCTCACAAGCATTAATTGTTCAATACTCAGGAATTTTGTAAGACAACTGTTAAATTGTTGGCAGCTTTATATTACTGTAGTGGGAGTAATTACTTTGCTTTCTAAGTAGAAGAAATCAATCTACTATGAAACCCAGTGAATGTCAGGAGACTTGCAAGTTTTGCTTAAAAGTCCTACATTTAATTTCTAGCCACCATTCCAAGCATCTGTCTGGTAACGCTTACACTGATAAAGATAGGACCAAGCTAAAGAGTGGGACACGTCTGAGGGACTAAGCAGAGCAGAGAGAAGCTCTATCTTCTTCTCTTCCATGAGCAAGTTTGAAGGGGACTTTCCTGGTGGTCCAGTGGTTAAGAGTCTGCTCCCAATGAGGGGAGCCCAGGTTCAACCCCTGGTCAGGGAATTAGATCCCACATGCCACAATTAAGAGTTTGCATGCTGCAATGAAGAGTGAAGATCCCACATGCCACAACTCAAGACCTGGCACAGTCAAATAAATGAATAAAATAGTGTTAAAAAAAAATGTTTGAAGAGAGGGGTTAGCTTTCTGACACCAACAGTAATCCTTTTTTTAAAAATTTTTTAATGGGAGGGGACTAATCTAGTGGTAACATTAACCACCTGGTGAGACATCTCCAGTCATCAACCATCAGCTCCTATTGGAGCCACAAACCCATAAACGCGGAGACTGGGTGCCACCAGTGGCCACAGAACCAAGAAAGCAGAGCCTTCCCTTTCCTTCCTGCTCACCTCATTTTCTCAGCTTTCTCCTCTTCCCCTTCTTCTCTAGCAACAACTTGAAATCACCTCTCTCTTTCCCTTCCCTCTTCCCCATCCTTGTTCTTCTTTCCCTCCATCCCATGCTTTTGCTGTATTCTTTCCCTTCACCTTCTCTCACTTTCACATTGGATTCATCAGGAAAGTTGTGTAACCATAGCAAAAAATATTTTTAATTAAAAACAAAGCCTAAGAATCTAGAGATTCAGGATATGTTGGCCCCAGAAAACATTTTCATCAATGTACCTTGGATCTACTGTGTGTATGGCACTCATAATCTTGTGGTGTCTGTCCTCCTAGACGAATAAGCTAACTTCAGCTACGAGGGAAGAAATCTCAACTGCAAAATTAAAGACCAAAGGTCTGGTCCACTGGTCCTTCAAATGCATCTATGGTGAGTGAGGATGGCTCAGAACATTTCCATCAATGAAAGGAGCATCAGGGTCAGCAAGAGAAAATGATCAGTAAAATAACAAGGTTACACTTTGCTTTCAGGTGGCCAGAAGATGGCAGTGTCTCTCCTGGTACTAACTGCCCTGCTTGTATCAAAGACACGCCTACAGAAACAAAGCAGTCATTTTGTGTTTTAATTCATTTTTAAAAATTTTTTTCTAGTACAGGTGCAGCACAGAATGGAGTAGTAGGTCAAGTACTCAATCTGAAATCAGATAAATCCAAGTTCAGATTCTAGTTCTGCCACTAACTAACTTACAATCTTGAATTTAACATCTCCAAGTTTCCGTTCCCTTGCTCTTCTTGTGACGGAGAAGAACAAGACGAAAATACATGGGCAAGTGTAATAAATTATAATGCACTATGGAACAGGTTCTTAACCATTAATGTGCATAGAATCACCTGAGGAAATTCTTTAAATGCATATTCCCCAGGTCTTTCTCCCAGAGATGTTCAGTAAGTCCAGGGCTGTGCCTGGGAAGGTGCATATTACCAAGCATCCTTGATAAATAATCATGATGCTGAAGGCTCTTGGACCACAATTTAAGAAACTGCGTTATGCAAATATATACTAATAGAAAGAGATATTAAGGCACAGAAGTTATTAACTTCCTTTGTAATAGCACTAATTATTTTCTATTTTAAATAAAAATTTTATGAAATCCCCTTTACTCGTGGATTAATTAAATCAGAGAATTGTATTTTGTTCATCCTTTGGTGTTCACAGCAAATATTTGGAAATATTTACTGTGTGGTAGTCAGATATGGGGGAGGGGGGGAAGATCCCCTGGAGAAGGGCATGACAACCCACTCCAGTATTCTTGCCTGGAGAATTCCATGGACAAATGGGCCTGGCAGGCTACAGTTCATAGGGTCTCAAAGAGTCAGACATGACTGAAGTGACTCAGCACACATGCAGTCAGATCTAGGATAGTCTATAGAGCGTCCTTGAAGGTTTTACCTGATTTATGGGTATATTTGGGTAACAGGACTTGGCAGACTCAACAGAATCATCTTGAGCTCTGCCTCTGGACTCCCATGGGCTTCTCTTTGCTTTCAAATAAGTGACCCAGTGCCTTCTGATAGTGGCTTCACCCTGCAGAAAGAGGTAGATGTGCAGGAAGTTTAGCATTGAAGTTTCGGGAATCTCCTTAAGTTCTCTGTCACTGTGGCTATCACAGACCTCCAGGACTTTCCGACCAGTACTGGCAAATATCAAAGCAAAGATTTGCCGCCCCCAACTCTTCAGAGGGTGCTCCTCCACTGGGTTGTTGCCCCAGCAGAGAAGGTCCAGTTCAAAGCATGCAAGTGCTATGCAGTCTGGCCCCTGGGGAGCAGGGCTCGGGTAGAATAGCTCCATGTGACAACCCCAGAACCTGAACATGAGTATTTCTACTCTTATTTTAGGCATCAGAAGACAACAAAGCTTCCCAAAGGAGCTACAGAAACTTGCTTTGCTGGGACTATGTTCAGACTTCACACTAATATGGCAAGGAAGGTGCTTAATGGAATCACAGAAATTTTAGTCTTTGAGAAAATCCTTGTTGAACTATTCTTTTTGAGCCAGGCACCATTTTAAACTTGCCACTAAAATGTTAATAAAATATCCAAAGACTACTACTTGTGGAGCAAAGATTCTAGCAGCAGGAGACACATTACATAGTAAATGGACTTGATTGCAGTTGATCTTTGTAAATACCATTTGTTGAATTGGTGGAAACCTGAATCAGTAAATGAGAGGTGATCTCAATGCAGCACTTCCTTTTTTTATTTTGGTAGTTTTATTCATCCAGCTCTTGCTCTTAGCAGTTGCTTAGAAAAAAAGATTGAATACAGAAATGTGAAGATCATGGAAGAACTGTAAATCTGATTTAAATGTAGTATAGCAAATAAAGGAATGTGATACTGTCTTTGCTTGACCTAAAATGTGACTCACTAATGCAGCACTTTTTGCACCCCATCCTGCCAAGTCCTTCTTTTGCAAAGCACACTCTGTCCTTGGGCATTTTCCTGACTCCACTACTTTTTCTAGGGATGACCTATGCCTCACACCTTAGTCATCTTTTCACTGAGAAAGGACTTTCTTAAGAACATCGAATTTGGAAAGTCCCTTTCTGCACCCCTCTTTTTTTGTTTTCAACTGAGATGAAATTCACATAAGATTATCCACTTGAAAGTGTACAGTTCAGTGGCATTTAGTATATTCACAAAGTTGTGCAATCGCCATCTCTCTCTAGTTCCAAAACATTTCCATCACTCCTAAAGAAAACCCTCTATCCATGAAGGGATCATTTCTCCCCCTCCCCCACTCCAGCTCCTGGAAACCACCAATTTGCTTTCTGTCTCTAAGGGTTTAACTCTTCTGGACATTTCATATAAATGAAATCACATAATATGTAGTCTTTTGTGTCTGCTTTCTTTCATGGAACTGTATGTCTAAGAATATTCAAGTGAAGCAGCAGATTTTAATTCTGCAGTGAAAAAAGGAAATGTAATACTTGCTAGTTCTTATCTGATAGTTATAATCAGATTCTGATTGCTTCAGCTTCAGGTGACACATACAATGCTTATCAGATTTATATTTCCTAGGGCAAGTTTTCTTTGGATAAAGATACAGAATAACACCTGAAACTAACACAACATTGTAAATCAACTATACTCCAATAAAAATTTTTAAAAAAGATCCAGAACACACGTGGCAACAATAATAGCTTTGATAAGTCCTTGCGTAGTCTTTCCTCAGTTTCTGCCCTTACTGTCAATAAAAGCAAGCATTTCAATAGAGGTTTAGTGAGATTGTTTCCTGCAAGATGTGAGACTGGAGGGTCTCAGATGTGGAGAGATTTGAGGTATTCTTACTTTTTTCATTTATGGAGAAATATTTCTGGTTCTGAGTATTCATTGAAAGGATTAATGCTGAAGCTGAAGCGCCAGTACTTTGACCACCTGATGCAAAGAATTGACTCATTGGAAAAGACCCTGATCCTAGGAAAGATTGAAGTCAGGAGGAGAAGGGGACAACAGAGGACAAGATGGCTGGATGGCATCACTGACTCAATGGCCATGAGTTTGAGCAAGCTCTGGGAGTTAGCAATGGACAGGGAGGCCTGGTGTGCTGCAGTCCATGGGGTTTCGAAGAGTCAGACATGACTGAGCCACTGAACTGACTGATTGACTGATTATTGGTTCACTCAAGAATCCTTTTAAATTTTAATTCCATCAATGCACTTTATTCCCAGACTTTGAGGTAGGTATTATTACCCCCGTTTTAAGGATGAAGAAACCAAGGCTTTAAGAAGATAAAGCCTTATACATATTTATACATCTTTCAGCTGACAACTCAGACTGAGTTTTTACATTCTACAGAAAGTTCTAAAATAATGAGCAGTGTCATTTGCAGGAACTCTTATTCATACCCACATCTCACTGGTAGCCTAATGAACTTTCACTGAAAACCAACATGGGTCTGACATGAGATTTAGAGTTAGATGAAGAGGTGCCTGCCCTCACCTAGAGAAGACTGTCTCAGCTGACACTCAATAAAGATGACCAGACCAGGCTCAAACTTTGCCAGGTATCCTTTATGCCTCATACTGCTTCTCACAAACTCTGTGTATGTGTATGTGAATTTCCTATTCTGTTTTTTTTAATTGGAGGATAATTGCTTTACAGTGTTATGTTGGCATCTGCCACAAACAAGGTGAATCAGCCATAAATAAACAGGCAAACAAGCAAATATATATATATCCCTCCTTCTTGAGCATCCCTGCCTCCTCCCATACCCTACTTCTCTTGGTCATCAACTCTATTCTGTTTCAAGTCCACAAAATGTATTAGTTCCTAATGAGAGCTATAGAAGCATTCTTGTTTCTATATGATGCTTTCAAGACTGCACTTGACAAAATGTTTGAAAAGGAAGCTAACTGACTTTACAACACACACACAGACCTTTAATGTTAAACTTTGTTAATTCAATAAACATATGTTGAATATACAACAATATACTTAGCACTCAGTTAAATGCTGGGGATATAGCAATGAATGAGATAAACATTGTTCTTACCTCACTAGTAAGAACTTATTTCATAGTGGAAATATATAGCAGAAAGCATCTCCAGTAATTAACTAAATAATTTCTTCTCTAATAAGGAATATCAAGAAAAAGTACAGGTGCTATGAACTGATTTAACAGGGGAAACTATTCTAGACTGGGATGAGGGTAGAAGACTAGGGAAGAGCTTCTCAAGGACATGATATCAAACTGTATTCTTCCATATCTAAATGTATCTCTAATGCAAATGAACAGATATTCATGAAAAATTAAAACATAATTATCTCCAAGCAGTAAGCATTGGAATTATGTAGAATTATTCCTTTCAACACACACACACACACACACATACATGAAATGAGTTATTTTTAAGGTATTTCCTATGTAAAGTACATACACATTTATTGAAAGTTAGATTTAAATGTAATCAAATGAAAAACAGATAATCTCTGCTGGTTTTGTATCCTTGACTCTGCGGTTTTTACTAAATAAGGAGTTATTTGATATCCATAGAGGCACTTAGGAACTCTTAGATGTTTTGTTTTTCCAAGAATTGGATTGCAAAATACCTATTACAAACTCAAACAATGACGGTGTCTGCTGGACCCTAATGAAAGCCATTGCACGAGGCTGGTCTTTCTGTAACACCAGGCAGAGAACCTCCTTTGTGATGTGCTCGCCCAGGTCAGAGCACCTTTGCTGGATGAGTATGTCAAGGAGGCTCCTGGGCAGTTTGCATGCCGTCTTGAGGGAAAGGCAAGCCAAGCATGTAAAAGCACATTCTGAGTGTACTGAGGCTGCATCCTCTTACTCCTGCGAATAACCCAGAATGTCAGGCAGGACATGACTGGGGTCATTTAACCTCTGTGGTAGTGAATGCACATCAATCGCCTTGTGGGGTAAGTTTAAAACGAAGAGAATGTTCTCATATGCAGATTCCAATGCACAGGGGTAATAGCTGATTTTCTAACATGGTTCTCCATTAGTGAATTCCAGTGATGATCCCCTGAGAAATACAGACCTAGAGAACCTGTAGATGTGCTTCCAGGAGCCTTGAGTCCTCTAGAATTATGTATTAAATTGAGCTCGTGTGTAAATTTTTCTAGGAAACAGCCCATCCTTTTCATCAGCTTTTCTAAAATCCAGGTTGGAAATGAATTACAAATCACCTCCTTGAAGAGTATTGATTGATGTGTGCTTCTTAAGGGCTAGGTGCTCATTGGACACTTCATTTCAACAAAAGCCTGTGAACTAAGTAATTAACAAATGATAAAACTGAATCTCAGAGAAGTTATATAGTCCCTCCACCTGCCGCTTCAACAGCCCTGAATGAATTCATCTATTTAAAGTGTACAGTTCAGGAGACTTCCCTGGTGGCTCAGTGGTAAAGAATCTGCCTGCCAATGCAGGGCATACAGGTTCCATCCCTGAGCCAGGAAGATCCCACATGAGCAACCAAGCTCATGCAGTGCAACTACTGAGCCTGTGCTCTAGAGCTGGAGAACAACAGCTACTGAAGCCATGCACCCTAGAGCCCATGCTCTGCAATGAGAAGCCATGGAAATGAGAAGTCTGCACACCTAAACTAGACAGAAGTCCCCCCTCTCCACAACTAGAGAAAAGCCCATGCAGCAATGAAGAACCAGCATAGCCAAAAAGTAATTTATTAAAAAAATTAAGTGTACGGTTCAATGGTTTTTGGTATATTCAAAGAATTGTGCAGTCATCACTATAATCTAAATTTACAGCATTTTCATCACCTCACCAAAAAACTCATACTCATTAGCAATGAGTCCCCATGTCCAACTCTAGGTAGGCACTGATCTACTTTCTATCCCTGTATCCTGGACATTGGATATCAATGGAGTCATGCAATATGTTGCCTTTTGTGATTGGCTTTTTTCCACTTAGCACAGTATTTTCAAGTTTCATCCATGTTATACCATGTATAGTACTTCATTCCTTTTTGTGGATAAATACTGTATACAATTACATTGTATAGATATATCACATTTTATGTATCAGTTGATGGATATTTGGGTGGCTTACACTTCTTGGCTATTAGAAATAATGCTGTTTTGCACATTCATGTACTAGTTTTTGTGTGGACATATGTTTTCATTTCTCTTGGGTATATACCTAGAAATAGGTAGACTTGCTGGATCATATGTTAACTCTAGGGTTTACATTTTGATGAACTATCCAACTTTCCTGGGAAGTGACTACACCACTTTACATTTCCAGTAGCAATCAATGTGGGTTCCAGTTTCTCCACATTCTCCTAATACTTATTACTGTCTGTCTTTTTGATGATATTCATCTTATGGGATGTGAAATGATATTGCATTATAGTTTTGATTTTCAATTCCATAATGACTAATGATGTCTATCAAAATTTAGATCCTATTGTCTATTTGCACAACTATGGAGATATGACTATTCATATCGATTACCCACTTTTGACTTGTCTTTTTATTATTGAATTATTAATGTTCTTTATAAATTCTAGACTTAAGTCACTTATCAGATACATGATTTGCAATATTTCTCCTATTCTTTGGGTTTTCTTTTCACTTTCTTAATATCATTTGCAGTCCATAAATTTTTAATTTTAATACAGTCCGTTTTATCTATTTTCTTATCTTGTCACTTGTGCTTTTGGTATTATATCTAAGAACCCATGGTTTAAACCCAAGGTTACAAAGATTTATTCTTATGTTTTCCACTAACAATTTCATAGTTTTGTACCTTTAGGTTTATGTCTATTTTGAGATCATTTTGATATATGGTGTGTGATAGGAGCCCAGCTTGATTTATTGGTATGTGGATGTGCCCAGTTGTCCCAGAACCATTTGTTGTTCTTTCCCCATTGAGGCACCTTGGCACCCTTGTCAAAAATCAATTGACAATATAAATGTAAGGGTTTATTTATGAACTCTTAATTCTATTCTATCAATCTATGTATCTATCCTTATGGCAGTACCACACCGTCTTGATTACAGTATGTTTTGAAACAGGAAAATATGAGTGCTCTTGCTTTATTCTTTTTGCCAAAGCAAAGATTGCTTTGGCTTTTGAGGTCTCTTGGAGTTTAGTTCGGTTCAGTCGTTCAGTCGTGTCCGACTCTCTGTGATCCCATGAATCGCAGCACACCAGGCCTCCCTGTCCATCACCAATTCCTGGAGTTTATTCAAACTCATGTCCATAGCATCGGTGATGCCATCCAGCCATCCCATCCTCTGTTGTCCCCTTCTCCTCCTGCCCCCAATCCCTCCCAGCATCAGGGTCTTTTCCAATGAGTCAACTCTTCACATCAGGTGGCCAAAGTATTGGAGTTTCAGCTTCAGCATCAGTCCTTCCAATGAACACCCAGGACTGATCTCCTTTAGGATGGACTGCTTGGATCTCCTTGCAGTCCAAGGGACTCTGAAGAGTCTTCTCCAACACCACAGTTCAAAAACATCAATTTTTTGGTGCTCAGCTTTCTTCACAGTCCAACTCCTACATCCATACATGACCACTGGAAAAACCATAGCCTTGACCAGATGGATCTTTGTTGGCAAAGTAATATCTCTTGCTTTTCCACATAAATTTTAGGATCAGTTTTGTACATTTGTGAAAAAAAAATCCATGTAACTGCAAGCCACATTTTATACTTTATCTCCCTCTTCTTTCTCGATATATATTAAACTCAGAATGTATATGTTATTGGCAGACATAAATGCTATTCAATGTGCTGTGTTATTGAATAATGTTTCCATATTCAATTTTAACCAGACTGTCATCAAACATAAATCTAATTATGACTGTCAAAGAAAGAAAAACAAAATATCTGTATTATGGTCTTTCAAAGCTATTGGAGCTTAATAATTTACAAAGTGTTGTGCTTCAAAGGCTTTCACATTGTTGATGACTTGTTATGGAATAGCAAGCTGTTAAGCTTACATGCTTAAAGTCTAACATTTGAGATAAAAACTCAGGGGATTTATTGTTAAATTTTAATGATTTATTTCTGAATGATGAGATGGGCGTTGCATTCTGCTCTCAGGGAGCACTTTTTCATAAATAATATATCATAGTGAGAAAAGTATGTCTACCAACAAGAATTCATATTGTACATAATTGAGACTCTTTTTTTCTTCTAAACTATATTTTTCAGCATTCCAAAGGGACCCAGAGTCCTATGATTTTGAAAAATTACACAATAGGAAAGTTAAGGAGAAAGAATGCAAATAAAATATTTTTTCAAGTAATGGAGTGTCTTGTTTATTAAATTCATTCAAGCAGTGCTAATGGAATGCATACTTTCTGTGGCAATAAGACAGCCAGGGTCTCAACTTCATGATGTCGATGGTCAACTGCAGGAGACTTTCCTCCAAGTCTGCCACTTTAGTACTGTGGCCAAGAAATTCCTTCCAAATTGTTCTGCATTTCTAGCAGTGTGGACTTGGCCAACACATTAACCTCTCTGGATATTAATTTCCTCACATGTAAAATGTCTACAAGGTTATAATGATTAGATGATCTGAACAGAGCATCTGGTGTGCAGCAGTGACATAGTAAAGAAGAAGAGGTTATGTATGGGGCACACATCTTATACACCCTTTCATCTTCCTTCAACTCCACAGGTCTCCCAGGACCCCAGCCACTACTCCACTTGTCAAGTACACTCCCCTAAACTCTGCTTGTCCCTGTCACTCTGCTGTCTGAGGCTGCCCAGTAATTCGCGCTGAGTGCGTTGACTCAACCTTGACTACCTGCCCTGTTGGTGTTCCAAGTTCTGGTCATCGTTTTTAGATTTAGACAGAACACCATGTATCAGGGTTTGGGGCCAATCACCCCATGAGGTTACTGAAAAGACTGGATGACACAACCCAGGAGCATTTTCTCCTTGTGGGAAAAAATGCTGAATATGGCAAAACATCCACTGGGAGGAATCTGGGCAGATAAATCTTCTCTCCCTCCTCTTTCCTCAAAAGATAGTCTCTCTTTGCCATTCAGTTAGAGAACTTCCAAGTAGATAGATACTGCTCTGCTGAGCAACCCTCTGTGTCTTTTTATGACTTGTCATGGAGCAGTAGGCAGCATCATTTCTGATGGTTTCACATCCTTCCTCGCCCAAAATTCCCAGACACACACTTCAACAAAGAGTTCAAGTTTAAACTTTATTGCCATTATTTTTTTCTTGGTCTAAGAATAATTTTCATGTAGCTTTTGGGTAAGAAGCATCTAAGACATGTGACACAAACATTGATAAACTAATAGAACACTCCTGTCTTAAATAAAAGTCCTATGTTCCTGGAAGTCGCTTGGGTTTTTTTTTTTTTTTTTTTTGGTTTGTTTTTTTTTTGCAAATTAGGCTCTCTTCTCTGGAAAGTTGGAAATGATAACATAAGAAAGGAAACATGCCAATTGTTCTATCTTAATGAGAAATTATTTAAACTGGAAAACTCAAGCATCCCCGTTTTTCTCTCTCTCACTTCCCATATCCTATTTATCACTTGTGCTAGTCAATGAAATTTATTAACAATTTTAAACCATGTCCTTGGCCTTTGTCCCATTATGAACTTATTCAGACCCTAGTCACTACACTTCTAGACAAAATGCTGAGTTGCTGGTTAACTGGTCTCCAGTTTCATCCTATCTGAACCCATTTTCCAAACTGCTACCAGATCAGTCTTTCTAAAATATAAGGTAGATTGCTTTGCCCTTCTACTCACAAATCCTCAATAACTCCTTACTGTCTTTTAGAGATAGCATTGAGATTAAATTCATTTACCCACTAGTATGATGTGTTACAAGAATATGATAAATATTGAGGAGGAAAATGCTAAGTACTATGAGAACAGGGAACAGGGAGAGTGGGCAATGTTTTACAAGAGGTATTGGTATTTGAGCAATTTTTTTTCGGGAACTAGATTTAGTAAGGGTCCAAACCATTGACTCTTTCCTGTCCTTTTTCCTACAAAAGGATGTTCCCTCCGGCAGATCACAACATTGTCCAGCAAGTTCCCCACTCCTCCCTGTGAGAGGGTGATGCATGCATGCCCCAGTATGGCTGGTCATGTTGCTTCTGCTCCTTTATTTTATTTACAGCTGTGCTGGGTATCTGTTGCTTTGTATGGGCTTTCTCTAGTTGCGGTGAGTGAGGATGTGCAGGCTTCTCATTGTGGTGGCTTCTCTTTTTGCAGAACACAGTCTCTAGGCACATGAGCTTCAGTAGTTGCAGCTCATGGGCTCTAGAGCACAAGCTCAGTAGTTGAGGCACGCAGGCTATAGTTGCTCCATGGCATGTGGAATCTTCTTGGACCAGGGATTGAACTCCTGTCCTCTGCATTGGCAGGTAGATTCCTATCCACTGAACCACCAAGGAAGTCCAACTTCTGCTGTTTCTTGCAGGAGGCCATCCTTTCCTGCCCCATTTGAAATGTAATCATCTTGGCCATATGATTTGTCTAATGAAGTGTGAGTGGAAATGTATGAATCTTCCAAGTAGAAGCTGTAAGGGCCAAAGTGTAGTTACCTCATTTCCTTTTGACCCTTTGCTGTGACATCACTAAGCTGCAGATTGAGGCTGCCCTTTCATTCTGGGTCCAGAGCAAAGATTATTTGTAGTAGAACGGCAGCTGACCCACAATGGGCAAGTGATAGGAACAAGAAATAAACTTTTGATGTTATTAAGTCTCTGAGATTTGGCGGGTTGATAGTTATTGTAATTAAAGCTAGTCTAAGCTGATCCATATGTTTACTTACAAGGTGTTTCAGTTATTGCTGTTTATAATCCACCCTAAAACTAGTGGCTTAAAATGGCAATGATCATTTTGTTTGCTTACAAACCTGCAACTTAGGCAGAGCTGGGGTTGGGGAGAGTTGAAGGTAGCATCTTTCCGTTCCCTGCAGTATATATAGTGCAGCTCAGTGGCTGAGGGCTGGACCACAAGATGGCTCCCTCCCTCTCTCCTTTCCTCCTTCATGTGTCTGGCTGCCATCTGGGATCTGAGCTGGACTGTGGTCAGAACACCAACATGCAGTTTTTTCATTCCCCTTCCTCCCAGAGCGATCACTGGCTCTCACCAGCAAGCAAATCCAAAAGAAGTAAGTAGAAGCTCCATCACTTTTAAAACCTATTGCCTTAGCAATCACAGAATCACTACTACATCTATACTACACACCCCACATCCTAAACAAAACAACAACAACAAAAAGAGCAAAAAGTTGTATTAGAGTTCGCCAGAGAAACAGAGCTTATATGGTGATCTATTTGATGAGAGACAGAGTTTTGAGGTATTGGCTTACCAGACATGGGGCTGACAAGTTTGCAATCTGCAGTACAGGTAGGCAGGAATCTACACTGCAGCTTTGAGTCTAAAGGTGGTCCAGAGAAGAATTCTTTCAGATTTAAATCAGAAGTTGCAAATTCCCCAGGAGAAACATAGCTCTAGCCACATGAGAGAGATTATCAGTTCTTTTTGTGATACAATGGTAATGCTATCCGTTCATGGACACTAGTGAAAAGTGGCTATTTTACAAAAAAACCTTTATAACACAAATGGGACAGAGGAGGTATAGAAAGGACATTCAATTTAAGACACTCTGATTACCCAGTAAGAAAAATCAAATCAATTTAATGGGAAAGGAGAAATTTTCTCAGAATGTAGAGGTAAAAATGTAATTTGAGAATTAAAAGGAGAAGGTTGCAAACATTTGTCATTAAAATGACTTTAGAGTTGTGGATAGATTTAATCTAATTAATTAATAAAACAATCTAGGAAGGGATTACAGAATGTCATCGAACCATGTCATGAGACAAAAGTGAAAGAACTCAGAGGTCAAGATTTTAAATCTAATCTCATAAAATGAGTATTAACTTGGAATCTCCCACTGCCATCATAAAAACTCAAAAAGAGTGTGTGTGTGGGGGTGTGGGGGAGAGTATTAGTGCTTCTATCTAGGACTCAAGAAGATTCAAGTTAGAATTATGTAGCTTCCAGTTCTTTATACTGGTACACAATTGCATTAAAGTTATCAGTTGTCAACCCAGAAACTGAAACTTGTTGCAAATTTTGATATATTTAACAAGAAAATTGAATATAAAAATTATAAATGCAGTTAAATATTTCCATAACTACATAGTTTAATTTAAGCTTGTAAACAATTTGATATGTTTGAAATGAGGTCATCAAACATTAATCAAAGCCTCTCCTGGAAATAATAGTTCTTGTTTTATATAACATGTACTCCATTGGTAAATATATAAGATTGACAAAAGATATATAAAGACAAAGAAAATTAGATTTCTAAATTTTTGCTTTATAAATTAACTATTACAACTGGATTCAAGGTAACATCACACATTACTCAATTAAACTTTCTCAAGTTGGATAAATAGCTAAAACGTAGGACTAGCAGTATTAAGAAGACTCTCTTCTATTTCTACTTTATGCTCAATACTGAAAATGTGTTGCTGGCACAAAATTCTTCATTCCATTAATTGGTTGAAATTCCTTACCATTGTTTGAGTAAAATTTACAACAGTCCTGGGCAGAAGCGCAGCTACCCCTCGCCCAAGGTCAGGGGCGGCAACCGAGAGCGCCAGGCTGAGACAGCGCAGGAGCAGCGCAGAGGAGCTTCCCCACGTCCGAGGTCAGGGGCGGCGGCCGAGAGGAGCAACCCCATCTCCAAGGAGCCGCAGCTGCGTGGGCGCAGGAGGGCCAAGAGGAGCTACTCCACGTTCAAGGTCAGGAGGGGCGCCCGTGAGAAGATACCCCTCGTCCAAGCTAAGGAGCAGCGGCTGCGCTTTGCTGGAGCAGCCGTGAAGAGATACCCCACGTCCAAGGTAAAAGAAACCCAAGTAAGACAGTAGGTGTTGCGAGAGGGCATCAGAGGGCAGACACACTAAAACCATAATCACAGAAAACTAGCCAATCTGATCACATGGACCACAGTCTTGTCTAACTCAGTGAAACTAAGCCATGCTGTGTGGGCCCACCCAAGACTGTCGGGTCATGGTGGAGAGGTCTGACAGAATGGGGTCCACTGGAGAAGGGAATGGCAAACCACTTCGGTATTCTTGCCTTGAGAACCCCATGAACAGTATGAAAAGGCAAAATGATAGGATACTGAAAGAGGAACTCCCCAGGTCGGTCGGTGCCCAATATGCTACTGCAGATCAGTGGAGAAATAACTCCAGAAAGAATGAAGGGATAGGGCCAAAGCAAAAACAATACCCAGTTGTGGATGTGACTGGTGATAGCAGCAAGGTCCAATGCTATAAAGAGCAATATTGCATAGGAACCTGGAATGTTAGGTCCATGAATCAAGGCAAATTGGAAGTGGTCAAACAGGAGATGGCAAGAGTGAATGTCGACATTCTAGGACTCAGCAAACTAAAATGGACTGGAATGTGTGAATTTAACTCAGGTGACCATTATATCTACTGCTGTGGGCAGGAATCCCTTAGAAGAAATGGAGTAGCCATCAGAGTCAACAAGAGAGTCCGAAATGCGGTACTTGGATGCAGTCTCAAAAATGACAGAATGATCTCTTCATTTCCAAGGCAAACCATTCAATATCACAGTAATCCAAGCCTATGCTCCAACCAGTAACACTGAAGAAGCTGAACGGTTCTATGAAGACCTACAAGACCTTTTAGAACTAACACCCAAAAAAGATGTCCTTTTCATTACAGGGGACTGGAATGCAAAAGTAGGAAGTCAGGAAACACCTGGAGTAACAGGCAAATTTGGCCTTGGAGTACGGAATGAAGCAGGGCAAAGGCTAATAGAGTTTTGCCAAGAGAACACACTGGTCATAGCAAACACCCTCTTCCAACAACACAAGAAAAGACTCTACACATGGACATCACCAGATGGTCAACACCGAAATCAGATTGATTATATTCTTTGCAGCCAAAGATGGAGAAGCTCTATACAGTCAGCAAAAACAAGACCGGGAGCTGACTATGGCTCAGACCATGAACTCCTTATTGCCAAATTCAGACTTAAACTGAAGAAAGTAGGGCAAACCACTAGACCATTCAGGTATGATCTAAATCAAGTCCCTTATGACTATACAGTGGAAGTGAGAAATAGATTTAAGGGACTAGATCTAATAGAGAGCCTGATGAACTATGGATGGAGGTTCGTGACATTGTACAGAAGACAGGGATCAAGACCATCCCCATGGAAAAGAAATGCAAAAAGGCAAAATGGTTGTCTGAGGATGCCTTACAAATAGCTGTGAAAAGAAGGGAAGCAAAAAGCAAAGGAGAAAAGGAAAGATAGTCCCATTTGAATGCAGAGTTCCAAAGAATAGCCAGGAGAGATAAGAAAGCCTTCCTCAGCGATCAATGCAAAGAAATAGAGGAAAACAACAGAATGGGAAAGACTAGAGATCTCTTCAAGAAAATTAGAGATACCAAGGGGACATTTCAGGCAAAGATGGGATCGATAAAAGACAGAAATGGTATGGACCTAACAGAAGCAGAAGATATTAAGAAGCGGTGGTGGCAAGAATACACAGAAGAACTGTACAAAACAGATCTTCACAACCCAGATAATCATGATGGTGTGATCACTCACCTAGAGCCAGACATCCTGGAATGTGAAGTCAAGTGGGCCTTAGAAAAGCATCACTATGAACAAAGCTAGTGGAGGTGATGGAATTCCAGTTGAGCTATTTCAAATCCTGAAAGATGATGCTGTGAAAGTGGTGCACTCAATATGCCAGCAAATTTGGAAAACTCAGCAGTGGCCATAGGACTGGAAAAGGTCAGTTCTCATTCCAATCCCTAAGAAAGGCAATCCCAAAGAATGCTCAAACTACCGCACAATTGCATCCATCTCCCACGCTAGCAAAGTAATGCTCAAAATTCTCCAAGCCAGGCTTCAGCAATTCGTGAACCGTGAATTTCCAGATGTTCAAGCTGGTTTTAGAAAAGGCAGAGGTACCAGAGATCAAATTGCCAACATCTGCTGGATCATCAAAAAAGCAAGAGAGTTCCAGAAAAACATCTATTTCTGCTTTATAGACTATGCCAAAGCCTTTGACTGTGTGGATCACAACAACTGTGGAAAATTCTGAAAGAGATGGGAATACCAGATCACCTGACCTGCCTCTTGAGAAACCTGTGTGAAGGTCAGGAAGCAACAGTTAGAACTGGACATGGAACAACAGACTGGTTCCCAATAGGAAAAAGAGTATGTCAAGGCTATATATTGTCACCCTGCTTATTTAACTTCTATGCAGAGTACATCATAAGAAATGCTGGGCTGGAAGAAGCACAAGCTGGAATCAAGATTTCTGGGAGAAATATCAATAACCTCAGATATGCAGATGACACCACCCTCATGGCAGAAAGTGAAGAGGAACTAAAAAGCCTCTTGATGAAAGTGAAAGAGAAGAGTGAAAATGTTGGCTTAAAGCTCAACATTCAGAAAACTAAGATCATGGCATCTGGTCCCATTACTTCATGGGAAACAGATGGGGAAACAGTATCAGACTTTAATTTTTGGGACTCCAAAATCACTGCAGATGGTGATTGCCGCCATGAGATTAAAAGACACTTACTCCTTGGAAGGAAAGTTATGACCAACCTAGATAACATATTAAAAAGCAGGGACATTACTTTGTCAACAAAGATCCGTCTGGTCAAGGCTATGATTTTTCCACTGGTCATGTATGGATGTGAGAGTTGGACTGTGAAGAAAGCTGAGATCCGAAAAATTGATACTTTTGAACTATGGTGTTGGAGAAGACTGTTAAAAGAGTCCCTTGGACTGCAAGGAGATCCAAGCAGTCCATCCTAAAGGAGATCAGTCCTGGGTGTTCATCGGAAGGACTGATGCTGAAGCTGAAACTCCAATACTTTGGCCATCTCATGCGAAGAGTTGACTCATTGGAAAAGACCCTGATGCTGGGAGGGATTGAGGGGGCAGGAGGAGAAGGGGACAACAGAGGATGAGATGGTTGGATGGAATCACGGACTCGATGGGCATGAGTTTGAGTAAACTCCGGGAATTGGTGATGGACAGGGAGGCCTGGCGTGCTGCGATTCATGGGGTTGCAAAGAGTCGGACACAACTGAGCAACTGAACTCACTAACTAACTAACAACAGTCCTGGAGGGGGGAAAGTGCTGATTCTCAAATAATGGTATACCTTGTTTATTGTGCTTTGCTTTTTGTGTGTGGGGTTTTTTTTTGTTTTGTTTTGTTTTTTGTTTTTGTAAATTGAAGGTTTGTGGTAACCCTGCATTGTCAAATGATGGTTAGCATTTTTTAGAAATAAAATATTTTTAAAAATAAGGTATGTGACAATGATTTTTAGACATAATGCTATTACAAGCTTAACTGACTAAAGTATAGTATAAACATAACTTCTGTATGCACTGGGAAACCAAAAAGCTCATGTGACTTGCTTTATTGCAATATCTGTTTTCTCGTGGTGGTCTAGCACTGAACCCTACTATATCTCAGAGGTATACCTGTATCGCAGAGGTAGCTCAGGTAAGAGAAACCAGAAACATGTGCTCTAGTGCCAACTACTGAAAAACAAAAGAAAGGTCTCTAATTACTAAACTTGAATCTTTAGAATCAAGTGAAATAAGAGCTCTACCTAAAGATGAAAGGTGGTTGCTACTTCATATGCACCAGCAGAGGAACAATTCATCAAGTGCCATGTAAAACCATGGAACACAGTATCACAAAAATAAAATAATAATTCTCCAGAAGCCATACTCAAAGTTATGGAGTATTGTGATATAACTGATAGAGAATTCAAAATGACTGCTATGAAGAAACTAATGAGCTACAAGAAAATTTAGAGGCAGTTCAATGAACTCAGAAATGAAATTAATAAACAGATGGAATACTTTACCAAAGAGATTGAAACTCTAAAAAAGAACCAAATAAAAGTTATGGAGCTAAAGTATTTAATAAATGAGACAAAGAAACATTGGAAAGTATTGGAAATAGAGCAGACTGTATGGAAGAAAGAATTAGTGAGCTGGAAGATAGAAATTTAGAAATGATACAAGTAGGAGAGAAGAAACAGCTAAGATCTAAACCAATGGGACTTTCCTGGCAGTCCAATGGTTAAGACTTTGCCTTCTAATGCAGGGAGTGCAGGTTTGATTCCTGGTCAGGGAGTTAAGAGCCCATATGCCTCATGGCCAAATAATCAGAAAATAAACAACAGAAGCAATATTGTAACAAAGTCAATAAAGACTTTAAAAAAATGATCCACATCCAAAGAATCTAAAAAAATTAGAAGCTAAAATATGAAGAAATTCTATGAGGACTATCTGACTCTATGAGGAAGGGAAACATAAGGATAATGGGTATCCCAGAAAGAAAAGAGAGGGAGAAAGAAGCAGAGAGTTTATTTAAAGAAACAGTACCTGAGAACTTTCCAAATTTGGGGAAGAAACATATACAAGTCTAGGAAGCTAAGAGAACATCCAATTACCTCAACACAAAAACTTTCTTCAAAACACATTATAGTAAAATTATCAAAAGGTGATGACAAAGAAAGAATTTTGAAGACAGACAGGGAAAATAAGCAGTAACCTACAAAGGAAACCACAATAGACAATCAGCAGATTTCTCAGCAGAAACTCTACAAGGTCAGGAGAAAATGGAATGGTATACTTAAAATACTGAAAGATAATACTGAAAATTATCTTACATACTTAAAATACTTGACATACTTATAATACTGAAACTGTCTGCTGAGAATACTCTATCCAGCAAAGTTATCATTCAGATATAAAGGAGAAATATCCTTTTTTTTTTTTTGGATCTGTCTTCTCATGCAAGGGAAAAAAGCAAAAATAAGCAAATGGAACTACATCAAACTAAAAAACTTCTGCATAGTCAAGGAAACTATCAACAAAGTTGAAAAGACAATCTACTGAATGGGAGAAGATATTTGCAAATTGTATATCCGTTAGGGGATTAATATTCAAATATGGAAAGAATTCAAACAACAACACCAAAACCCCCCCAAACAACCCAACTAAAAATGGGCAGAAGATCTGAATAGACATTTTTGTAAAGAAGACACACAGATGGGAAACAGGTACATGAAAAGATGCTCGACATTGCTGTACTAGGGAACTGCAAATCAGAACTATAATTGGAATTATAAAGACTATTATCAAAAAGGATAGAAATAACAAATGTTGGAGAAAATGTAGAGAAAAAGAACACTTATATACTGTTGCTGGGGTTATAAGTTGAAGTCACTGTGGAAAACAGTATGAAGATTCCTCAAAAAATTAAGAATAGAACTATCTTATGATCCAGCCAATTAATATCCACCTTTGGGTATTTATCTGAAAAGAACAAAAACACTAGTTCAAAACAATATAGGCACCTCTATGTTCATTGCAGCATTATTAACAATAACCAAGAGATGGAGACAGCCTAAGAGTCCAAGGATAAAAGAATACAGAAGATGTGGTTGGTATACACACACACACACACACACACACACACATACAATGGAATACTACTCATTCAAAGATATCATTAAAAGATAAAATCTTGCCATTGGCAGAAACACAGATGGACCTTGAGAATATTATGCAAACTGAAAAAAATCAGAGGGAGAAAGCAAAATGCATGTGACTTCATTCACATGTGAACTATAAAACAAATAAATAATCTAACAAACAAGAACAAAAATATAGACACAGAGAACAGAGCAGTGGTTACCAGGGTGGGAGGGGAAAGGCAAAATTAGTGAAGGGAGTTGGCTGTAAGGGGAGGAGGGGAAAATGTGTACAGAAGTTGAAATATCATATTGTACACGTGAAATTTACATTATGTTATAAACCATTGTGACCTCAATAAAAAGTAGGGGAAACCAAGTGTATTATCATCTCAATGTTTTTTGTAAATCTCTAAATCTGTTCTGGAAAACAAGGTTCAATTAAAAAAATTCATTGTCTTTCAAATACAAAACTTGCAAAAATGGAAACATTTCCATCAGCTATTCTGATGGAAGTCCAGGTCCAACTAGAGAGCATGTGTGCTGCGGTCTGAGAGTGACTGGCAGGCTACAGTCCATGCGGTCTCAAGAGCCAGACACAACTTAGTGACTAAACAACACCCCAGGAAGGCTATGCCCCTAAACTATTAGGAAATGAGCCAGTCATTTCATTTCTTGAGTTTGTAAAGACTTTTCTGAGCTAGAGATGCTAAATGACTTATGTGTTTGGAAGCCTTGGAAGGATGTGTAGAGAAGAGGAATAGTGAAAAATATGGAATTATACCATTTCTTCTTTTTGTTTTCTGAGTGGTACATTTGACTTCTACCACGATTTGATTCTGTTAAACTTAAGTTAGAGGTTTTCCTTCCTTTTTATATTAAAACAGTTTTGTAACTGTCATCCCAAGTGAATCTTTTTCACTTTCCTCCTACTTACTGTGTTGGATATAAGTTATCCTGTGGTTTGCCTCATTTGTTGATGATGGATGTTGGATTGTAGCTATGAGCTATATTTGTAGTGCCAAGAATTTTGGAATATTATAATTGGGTAAAAAGTTTGTTTCTATTTTGAAAAATTTAAATATAATCTAATAGGATATATATGGCACATGGTACAATAATGAGACATTCATGTACTCACAACCAAAGTGTAACAAATATCAGCAGTTGTCATAAATGTTTCAAATATTTTAATAAAAGAAAAAAAACTTTAAAATATATGCCCCTGAAAAAAACTAAATATACACACAATTTCCATTCTAAGAATTCATTATTGTACTTTGAATCTGGCAGAAAGTTAAGAAGGACAGCCTCGGCAAAGGAACAATAAAAAGTATACTACAAAAAAAAAAAAAAAGTATAGTACAAAGCTTTGAGAAATAGGAAATTAATAGAAATCTGTACTCTTAAGAGGAAGTGGAAAACATCACATGTGTTTCCTCCTATAGTGTCAGTAAGTAATTTACTTCAAAAAGGATACAGAAGAGGGAAAAAAAGGATACAGAAAGACTAAAACACAACCTTGAATCTATCATTCCTGGAAAAATACAATCTTATACACATACACACACACAAACATGCTAATTTGCCCCCAGGCTTTTCTTTCTGGAATTTCCAAAGTCATTTAGAGGTCAAATTTACTTCAGTTCTAATTTTTTTGCCTCTTATGGTCTAAACGGCTGTCGCCATATCATTTATTATTATAGCCCTTGACTTAGAGAGTTGAATGATCCATTACATAACCTAGTACATTATTTTACATTACATAACCTAATACATTACATTACATAGTGCTGTTAGTTCTTATCACTAATTGTTTTATAATTTGATATCTTGTCTCCCCAGCTGGACTGTAAATTCTTTCATAAAAGATTGGTGCTATGATTTTGAAGTCCCAGAGCTTAGTGACTCAAAGAGTTGTGCATCTTGTAAATCTTCAATAAACACGGGTTGAACTAGTATTTTTAACGCATTTAATTAGTGGTTTTTTGCATTTTTGTAAATGCCCTCTATTCCTGATACCATCACTAAATCTGGTTAACATTTAAAAGCCCAGCTCAAGTCCATACTTCTCCAAGAAGCCTTTTCAGGTGCTCCAAACAACAAATACTGACATTTTTAATCCATATAGTTCTTATAGGCTTATAACTCTTGTTTTAGTTTATATGGTACATTGTACTTACATTTAAGTTATGCTGTAACGTACATTTATATATTTGATAACCATGCTATGGGCAATTTGACCAGAGATCACAGCAAGCGTGCCTCCTAAAATCAGAGGCCATCCACTGACTGGTTATAGGACTTAATCATCGAGGTTACATGATGCCATGCATGGAGGATGCTCCATAAACATTTGTGGAATAACTTTACTAATTCAAACCCTCCAACTCTCAGTTTTTTCATCTGTTAAACACGTGCAACTGGATCTAACCTGGAGAAATTATTGTAAGAATTAAATGAGATAATGTGTTAAATGTAACCATATAGTAAATAGAAAATGTTTATTTCAGGACATATCATTGGCATTTGCCTGTCTTTTCATTTTCCATAGACTTAGTGAGTTTTCTTTACATTTTTTCTTTTCCTTTGAAGGATAATGAACCCAGTTCACCTTTCATGCCTTCACTCACTGTACACCACTTATCTCATTCACAGCACTTATTATTTATTTATTTATTTATTTTTATTAGTTGGAGGCCATGGCGTGCCCATCACGCTATGGTCAGTATAATTCTCTAGACATCCACACATCCAATACACCCTGCATATTGTTCACCTGCATGATCTATGCATGCTTTACACTGAGCCAGACAACCCATGTGGATCTTTTTCTGTGGGTTATGGAGTCTGAGCTACATAGCACTGGTTCACCTTCAGGACAAAAAGAAACAATCTCCCTCCCACTCAACCCTTAATAATGAGATAAGAAGGATAAATTATCCTTTCCTCTGAGGGGGTGTTGGAGACACACTGGCTGGAATAGGTGGGAAATTCCTCCCCTGGGCTGGGAAGCTCATTGGCCCCTGAGCAATGTCTGTTAACTCCTTCAGGACAAAAGGACTCATTTCCTAAAGACCTTCTTAAGCAGGGATTCCTAATATTTGAGTGCATAAAAAATCACCAAAGGAATTTATTAAAAATGCTGCTGGTAAACTAGTTTGTTAGGGGTTAGGAATCTGCATGTATCAGTCACAACTCTCCTTCTTCCCATTATACCGATGCAGGTGGTTCTCTGCCCCCAATTCAGGAAGGATTGTTAGGCTACCAAAAATTCTCTTCTCCAGATTAGTCAGCATCTCCCTTGGCAGGGCCAGGTTTATCCAAAAGCCCTATATAACACCAGTTGGGTTGGTAGGATGGTATCTTTATGGCTCAGTTGGTTGCTCTGCGACATTACCTCTAATGGAACCAAAAGCAATCATTGGAGTTAGTCACTTAGATCCTCAGTGGTTTAAAAGATGAACTCAAGACCCAGAAATTCTGCCCAGTTCCAGATGATGCACTTTTATTAGGGTTATGTCCAGAAAAAGATAAAGTTGGGGAAGGGTTTAAAAACCATGACATAGGCTAAGTGGCTAAAAGACCCAAGAACTCTGAAGGCATTGGGATAGGAGCTATCTTCAGATAGCTGTAGCATGGCCATCATAATCTGGGGTGAGAAGCAATTACTGTGTGTGGCCCCAGAAGGCAAAACATATTTCTCCCTGCAGATTGTATCCTGATCTACACCCCACCTTTCAATACATTCAAAGCCATGGTTTGTCTCACATATATCCCCGGGACCATGATGACATCAATGTACAGCAAAAATTAAATTTCAGTAATGGTCAAAATTTGATTAAATCATTGAAGCTGAGAACAATATTTAGTCTCCAGTCATTGGAAATAGTCCTAGTACTTTCCTCATCCTATATCCATGTCTTTGCTCTCTCAATTTCCACTCTCTAGAGTGTGTTTTACTTCTCTGCCTGGTGACCTCATATTTATTATTAAAGTTAGACAATGCCTCTAAGAATTCCTCCTTGATTTCCAGGCAGAGCAAATTCTCCATGGGGCTCCTGTGATTTCGCACGTCTTATGAGTGAGGGATGAAGTGTCCATTTGTTTCTGGCTGTCCTTTTAAGGGTGTTTATACAGCCAGCAGGCTTGGAAGATAGAGTGTCTCTCTCTGAAGAGGAGAGAGTAGTACTTTCATACTGTAAAGAATCAAAGACTCAGGTTCCCTAAACTCAAGGCAACCTCAGCTATGATGCAAATATCCAGATGGATCTCTCCAAGTCACGTTTGTGGGAATTGCTGGGCAAGGGAAGTGACATCAACATGAAGTCCATGTTCGTGTCATGAGTAACAGAATTCTTTGTCTTCGATCCAGAAGTATGACTGATGTCTTCCCTCAGCTTCCATGAAATTGTGTTAGGCTAATTTGTTAGCTTGCAAGGAGGGTAAAAGCTCTGATCCATCACAGTTCTCTGTAAGTGACTTTCCTGTTAACTGCTTTTATCATAGTATTATTCATATCCAGTGTTAAAATAATCAGTTTATACTGTGAAGGTTTCACTGGAAGAAAGTGACCGTTTTTGTGTTTCTGCTTGTATGTATACCTCACGTGATCCAGTGAGGGTTTAAAAATAAAACAATTATCCTTAGACGAATTTGGTTGCATCAACTGAACTGAAGATTCAGTACATTGAATTGAATTCAGTTATTATTATTTGCCATCCCTCCCACTAAACACACTTGTTGAAAGTAAGAAAAATTTCTGAGAATAAAGAAGAACAGTAGAGGTGAAAGTAAGGGTGAAATTAGGAAAAAATTAAGAGCAATTTAAGGACACATATTTACATACAGGAGAAAGATTCCGCAGGGGATGAGAAATGGGTGGATTCAAGGGAACGTTATTTAAGCCCATCCACCCAAGGTGCCAACCAGAAACTCTCTGTTAATTTTTTCAACTAATTTTACCTCCACCTGTTTCCTAACGGTCATTATCACTAACCTCCTATGACTTCCCTAATCTAGCATCCTAAGCACTGAGAATATAGACTCAGAATCAGAAATATACTTCCCCCAACACACACATTCCTAATTAGTATTGATAAACCATTCTAGCATTTTTTCTTCTAAACCATGAATCTGTTTCTCCACCTAGTTCTCCAGTTATCCATTACCAATCAAGAGGAGTTGATACATGTGATACAGTTGATATATGCCATTGCAGACAACTCCCCCAGGAATGATTTTTTAAAATAGGATACAGATAATAAAAGATAAATCACTCCCAAAAGAGTAGCCCTGAATAAATGACAAGGCTCATCATTCTAGCCCTGAAGAAGGACCATCAGAAAAGTAACTTTAAGGATCAAGAAGCAAACTCCCGCAGAGATGAGCACCAGACTCTACACAAAACCAGACACAACTGACCACAGCAGTCCTACAACCCTGTGGCTTTGCCACTTCATTTGCCCTCCCTACTGCAAAGTAAGTAGGGAGAAATTGCCCGAGAAACAGACCAGAGGAATGTCTTCTAAATTCCGTCTGGGGCACTGTCTACTCCACATCTGGAGCTTCTGAGGCATTGGGAAAACGTGTTGGATATCTCTGAGGAAATTTACCAAATGTGGTTTACCATGTGACTGAGTGACGATAGGAGATGTGGGGGAGTTGGGCTGTCTGCCAGATGTTCTCAGTGGCCTCCCATGTCATGTGTTCTTGCCCTTCAACTCCTCCCATGGAGGAGTATGTGGTTTGGCTCCATCTGCTTAGAGCCCACATTTTCTGCTCCCACAATGAAACATTTTGGATAATCATCCAATAATGAGATGATCATAAGGAAGCAGTTGAATTCCCAGGTCATGCTGTCTTCCCTGGATAACCTGGTGGTGCAGCAAAGATTGCCATGTAGTGTTTAAAGATGATTTCATTCTTGTGAGGACGCCTGGCAAGAAGGGCCCCCAAAATTTCATAGGATCCTGATAGTCAAGCATAAAACAAAATATTTATTTACAAGAATGTTTGTTCCAGTAAGATTCAGAATAGAAAAAAGAATCTAAAGAAACTTGAAATTAACAATGATAAGGGTTCTGTTAAATAGTTTATTTGATGCCAGTATGTTGGAAGGGTACTATTTAAGTATTTTTAAAATCATGTTTAAATAGAAACTTATTCAAGTGAGAAAATATTTTTGAAATACTTTAGGAGATAAGTGAAAGTGAAAGTCACTCAGTCGTGTCTGACTCTTTGCGACCCCATGGACTATACAGTCCATGGAATTCTCCAGGCCAGAATACTGGAGTGGGTAGCCTTTCCCTTCTCCAGGGGATCTTCCCAACCCAGGGATTGAACCCAGGTCTCCCACATTGCAGGCAGATTCTTTACCAGCTGAGTCACAATGGGAGCACAAGGAGATAAAGGAAGACCAAAAAGACTGTATATAGTACAATCCTCATTTTATGGCATATATAGAAGATACTTATGCAAAGATATTCGCGGTGATTTTACCAGAAGGTAGAAATCATGAATGAATTATTTATTGTCCCTCTTTTTTTTGTAGTTGAATTATTTTTGTACATTGACTAATCATTATGGATGCAATCAGAAAAGATACATATTAATAACAAAATGATAAATAAAAAACAAAATCTCTGAGAAGGATGGTGTGCTCTTTTTGAGAAATGTTAAATAAGTTTGCAAGAAAGCTGAAAGCCAAATAAAATAGGTATTGAAATCATGTTAATGGATAAAACAACTTAATATTGTAAAAACATCACTTCTTCCCAAGGTGATCTATAAATTTCGGCAAATTCAATCAAATTCCAAACAAGTTTGTGTGTATGCATCTATTGTTGTTGTTCAGTCGCTAAGTCATGTCCAGCTCTTTGCAACCCCATGGACTGAAGCATGCCAGGCTTCTGTGTCCTTCACTAGTTCCCAGAGTTTGCTCAACCATGTAGAAATTAAGTGAAAGTGAAAGTCGCTCAGTCATGTCCAGCTCTTTGAGACACCATGGACTATACAGTCCATGTAATTCTCCAGGCCAGAATAGCCATTCCCTTCGCCAGGGGATCTTCCCAACCCAGGCATTGAACCCAGGTCTCCCACATTGCAGGCGGATTCTTTACCAGTTGAGCCACTAGGGAAGCTGCCTATTATTTATGTGAGAAATGAAAAAAGATCCAAGAATAAGTCAATTTTGCAGAAGAAACATAAATCTGAAAGTCTTAAAGTACTAGATACAAAGGCTTGTTATAGAGCAGTTAATCAGTTTCAGTGGGGGAATGGTGCAAGAACAGATAAACAGACCAGTGGAACAGAAAGAAGAGTCCAGAAACAAACCACATACAGTCACTTGATTACTCAGTGCAGTGGGGAAAAATTGGTCTTAATAAATGATGCAATGTCAAATGGATATCCATATGAAAAAAAATTTCACCCCTACTTCTCTGTATACACAAAATTAGTTCCAGAGAGGCAGATGTTCTGACAGATGAAATAATAAAGTTTCAAGCCTGAAGTATAGAAGAACATCTTTATGACTTGGCAAAGATTTCCTAAATAAAATACATTAGAAAGCACTAACATAAGAAGCAAACACATTGGATTATATTATAGTTTAAGATATCAGTTCATCAAAAGACATCACTAGTGAAAAGATGAGCTTCAGAATGGGAGAAGATATCTGCAAAACTGGTATCACAATAAGGTTCATATACAGAATATACATATTTTTAAAACTCATAGAAAGGAAAAAATCAAGTTGTGCAATAGGAAAAAACAGACAAAAGACACGAAAAAATGCTTCTCAAAAAGAAATATCCAAATGGCCAATCAACATAAGAAAAGGTGCTCACCTTTACAGGTTATTAAGTAAATGCTAATTAAAAACAAGTTAAATGTTAATTCACAATGACGTGAATGGCTAAAATGAAAAAGACAAGGAGAACAATAGCTCAAATATACATTGAGTAGAATGAATATATAAATTATGGTGTTTTCATACAACAACAGTAAAACAAAACATTATTGCTACATGCAACAATGCGTGATTTTCACAAATATAATACTGAATCAAAAAAGCCAGTAAATACTGCATGATTCCAGATACATATAATTAGAAAACAAGAAAAATCACCTATGTATTATATAAGGATAGTGGTCAACCTTAGAAGGATAATGCCTGGAAAGGCCATGAAGATGTTGGCAGTGTTTTATTTTTTAACTTGGATACGGATTACCTGGTATGTTCACTTATTAAAAAATCCTTAAGCTGCATACTTGTATGTGTTATACTTTAATACTGTTATAAAAATTGCTGAAGAAACAATTTTTATGTTGTAATTAAGTTATATAGTGGAAGGATATTAGAATATGACTTTTAAGAAAAAGATTAAATATAACCCGACCTGGCCTCACGTTTCTATGTGTGCTGAAGCATTGAAATTTAGGCGGGACACAAGTTCCAAACATGTTTTCCTCTTTGAGTTTCCTGAGCTCTGACTTGGTTCTTCCAGTAAATTCTTGACTTGGTTGCTATCTGATCTTTGTGAAACAGTCCTCAGCTTCCTGCCTGCCTCCAGCTTGGCTCAGCCCCATATGTGACTGCAGGTCCTCACTCCATGGACTGGATTTATTCATGTCCTATCTATGACTTCATCTCCTTGATTTTTACCACTCTATCAGCAGTCTCTGATGAGCTTTGTCACTATTGTCTGAATTTATCACTACTCAGATGAATACTGATAGGAAAAATAAAAATACTAATGATTTATTTGACAGAAATGTTTGTCACTATTTGTCTGAATTTATCACTATTCAGATGAACACTGATAGGAAAAATAAAAATTTTTTTTTATTTGACAGATATCTCCTTGATTTTAGGAAAAAAAAATTTTTTTTTTTATTTGACAGATATCTCCTTGATTTTTACCACTCTATCAGCAGTCTCTGATGAGCTTTGTCACTATTGTCTGAACTTATCACTATTCAGATGAACACTGATAGGAAAAATAAAAATACTAATGATTTATTTGACAGAAATATTTGTCACTATTTGTCTGAATTTATCACTATTCAGATGAACACTGATAGGAAAAATAAAAATACTAATGATTTATTTGACAGAAAACAATAGTTCTCTCTCTGGGTTCTAGCTTTTGTAAAGCTATGAGAAATGAAAAGCATAGAATCTTTATCACAGAAAAAAGACACTAGGGCAAGAGTTGTAAAATCAAATACTCAAATGGGCCAGGCAAATTAAAAATGATAAATTTCTGTAAATGAATTTATTTTCCTATTAAAAGAAAAACACATACTTATTTCCATTTTTTTCTAAAATTATACAGCTCTTAGTCTAAACTTGTGGTACAGGGAAATACGTATTTACTATATATTTGAAGAGTTGCTGCTGCTAAGTCACCTCAGTCGTGTCCGACTCTGTGCGACCCCATGACGGCAGCCCACCAGGCTCCCCTGTCCCTGGGATTCTCCAGGCAAGAATGCTGGAGTGGGTTGCTGTTTCCTTCTCCAGTGCATGAAAGTGAAAAGGGAAAGTAAGTCGCTCAGTGTCCAACTCCTAGCGACCCCAGGGACTGCAGCCTACCAGGCTCCTCCGTCCATGGGATTTTCCAGGCAAGAGTACTGGAGCAGGGTGCCATTGCCTTCTCCTATTTGAAGAGTAACAGCAAATAAAGTCATTAAGGGCAACTCCTCTCAGGGAAGACATGAATAGGGGTTAAGTGTAGGGCTCGTGACTTGCTGAAACAGGTAGCTGATATTCTGATCCACCTTATGATGCTGTGGGAAAAATATAGATCTACTGCAAGCAGAGTTAGAACCTATATTTTTGGGTAAAATCCCCAACTCCTAAGTTTTAATTAAAAACCTTAAAAGACTCTGAAAGTCAAACAAAAAATGTTTGGGTCTGGATTTGGCCAATGAACTGTTAGTTTGTAACCCCTGTTATGGGCTAGTTGCATATTCATTAAATTCATCCCTTTATTAAAGAATTTCAGAGGAATATTCAAGATGACAATAACCAGACATGCTGGTGCAGCATACAAGTTTTGGACCAAACGTGGAAAGGTCAGTTCAAGCACTAGTTCTCAGACCCAGAGATGGAAGCAAGGTTTAGGTAAGTAAGCCAATTCATTCATTCACTCAATGAGCAGTTATTGGGTCGCTACTCCCCAGATGTGCTTCAGTTTGGCTCAATTAGAATTATTTAATTATTCTGAAGTAAGCAACCAAATATAAGCAAGTGCACAAAACCAGGAAAACTTTTGATCAAATGACAGGCCAGGACTTAAAATTCAGAAACCTTGACCCCTCTTTGGGAAAGCTTTTTGGGATCAGCTTTTATGGTAGTTACTTAGGGGTTAGTCCTGGAGGCTAGAAGGAAATTAAAAGCCTCTTGAAGGCTGACCTTTCAAACCAAAGTCTAGCCATTGCTCAATTCACATTCAAGATAGAGAAACAGAAAATAGAGAAAAAGTTCACTAGACACACACAGTTAAATAAATTCATGCAGAATAATATTTTGAAGTGGACATGCATTTAGAGCTAAGACTGTAAGAGCTAAGGAGAGATACAAGGACAAAGTGACATATACCTAAGTCATCCTGCTACTCCACGTCCCAGTGTTTGTTTTGTTTTAAAGAAAAAGGCACAAAGAATAAAATGTCTGTCATCCCAGTAGCCTTTTTTCCCTTCTTTCTGTAATAGGAAGAGAGTTGAGGTCACTATTCTTTTTTTTTTTTTTTTTAATGTTACTGTCTCTGGGGTCTAGTTTTTCCTTACAGATACAGGCCAGTCTTTAATAAATATTTTGCTTCTCACAATACCACCCAAGGACTCAAACATTAATTATTTCAAATGACCGCAATTACTCTTTTATGTAACATCAGTTCTCCAAGCTACTCAGGGGCTTCCCAAAGATGTTGCAGCTGCCAATTCAAACCAGATTGAATGCAGAGCCGAAATGAATTCTTTCCTGGAACCAAAGGGCGTCTTTCTGAACTTTGTTTACAGAATTTAATTTCTTCTCTCTTCAGTTCCAACAGAACTTGTGACAAAGAAATATGAAAACATTCTTTAGCAATTCCAAGGTCAAGACCATAGGAGAAAAAGGGGCCCTGTGGTTTGTTCCTTCTTATCAACATTTGGTGCAGATGAAAAAGGATTGTTAAATTCCCCTGTATTAAGGTACTCAAAATCATGTCTGATTCAGGAAAAAAAAACAAACAAAAAAACTTGGATAGGATTTTGTTTACCTAGACCTCACCCTCAATAGAAAGGAATGGAAATGCTTGGCAAGTTCTGTCCGTCCATGTTCCTTCTCTGTACCTGCTTCTTCTAGCCTAACATCTGTTTATTCATTGGCATAGGATGGTGCCTTTGTCAACATAGCAAAAGGCTTCCTGTCTCCTGGATGTCTCAGCAGTAACAGTCTCTAGAATATCATCTCTGAGGATCACTAGTATGATGGAAAAGGCTTAGATTTGGAGTCGGAATTCTTGTTGAACAAGACAATTTTAATAGCCTCAGTTTCCTTATCTGTATCATGAGAATAAAGACCCAAAACCATTATCTGTAGCTACAATCAAAATTAGATGAAGAATATGAAATATCCAGAATGGTACCTTAGGCAAAGCAAGTTGAATCTGAATTCCTAAGAGAAATGCATCTTGAACATTAATCACAATGTTGTATCTTGTTCACAAAACTGTAGAATCATCGACTTGAATTATTTCTCAATATTTGTCTCTTTTATTGGTTTGAAAAAGCTGAATACTCTAGAATTTTACTAAATTAAGCACATATTATTTTTTCAGAAGAGACTCAGGCTGCAAGGTATGCTGCTAGGAATACTAGTATGCATGCATGCGTACTAAGTTGCTTCTGTCATGTCCGACTCTTTGTGAACTTGTGGATCCTGAGCCCCGCCAGGCTCCTCTGTCCGTGGGATCCTCCAGGCAAGAATACTGGAATGGGTTGCCATGCCCTCCTCCAGGGGATTTTCCTGACCCAGGGATCAAACCCATGTCTTTTACATCTCCTGCATTGTGTTCTTTACCACTAGAACCACCTGGGAAGCCTGAATACTAGTATACAACAACTCAACACATTCCCTCATGCCTCCATGGACACATAAAAGTTTAATTCCAAGTTAAACTGTCTAGAAAATTAATATGAAGGTCAAAATGGGACAGTTTTTCTAGTTGAAAACCCTGTTTATTTATTCTTTAATCCAAACATTTTACAAATCTGAAAAAGAGGTTGATTATATTTTAAATATTCACTTCAGCCTATTTGGTTCTGTTTGGTTAAAGGGTGATGGGATTTGGCCAGGCTTTTTTCCTGGAATCAAGAGTCATTCTCTGAGGAAAAGCGGACTCACTCACTGTCTTGAAACACTGATGGTCTGTACTATTCACCAGACTATGTGGGGAAACTGCATGCCTACAACTTTTTCTTTTTAATTTTTTACTAACATATAACATACCTACAGAAAAGTGTGCACATCATAAGAGAATGAAAGTGAAAGTGAAGTTACTCAGTTGTATCTGACTCTTTGCTACCCCAAGGACTGTAGCCTACCAGGCTCCTCTGTCCATGGGATTTCCCAGGCAAGAACACTGAAGAATTCTTGCCATGCCCTCTTACAAGAAAAAGTATAGTTGTAGAAGTAATTTCTAGGATCAAGAATCACACTCCCACAGAGAAGAGCTGCCTACATAATCTTCACAAAGTACAGACACATTTGACCACAGTGTAGCTGTGAGCTATTGGTCATAGCTTACAGTTTTTGAAACCAAGTCTCAGATGTATTGAAGCCACAAATAAGCTGGTTATCTTTTGACAGAGTAATACTCTTCCTGTCCAGAAGTGGCACACATAATGATTGCTAACAACTTTGTAAATAGACGTTGGCCATTTTCAAAGGAAATGAAAAAGAGTGAGTGGGTGGATCACCACAAAGCCTTCAGGGATATCAGAAAAAACTTTATAGGCTTTTCCAATGGTACCTTGATAAATTTATTATTACTTGTTACAATAATTCCTTTAATTTTATTGAGGTACTTGTTAAGCAAAGAGTCTGGAACCAAGCTGCCAGGATCTGACTCCTGATTCTCTTATTTACTAGCTGTCTTACCTTGCCCAAGCTTTTTAGTCTCTTCAGTTTCCTCATATGTAAAGTGTGGAAAATAATAGTATATGATAAGAGTTGTCACAAAGGTTACATGTGAGTTAAATGAGCTATATGAAGTGCTTAGAGTACTGCTTAGCACATGGTAGGCATTATACAAATATTTGCCTCTATTTCATAATATTATATCATGAAACTATACCCCATCACCTAAGAGAACCCTCCAATAGTCCTCAAAACCCTCCAATGGTCCTCAAAACCTGATATTATATGTGGACAGACTATGGTCAAAGGAGACATTATCAGTCTTAGGCCAAGTAGGAATCATGAATTACCAAGTCAACCATGCTGATCAGTGTGACTTCTAGGATCTCTTGCATCTGTAAGATTCTCTAATTCTGAAATGGTGCCAAGAAGTGAGTATTGAAATTAGAAATGTGGCTTAATATTTATGCTTGCTAGCTTTTTAATTTTGAAACTTCTTGCCTATTTCAAGGATGAAAGAGACCAGATAGAGAAGACTAATACCCTGAGTACCTTGGGGTACTTATCCAGAAGTCAATCAAGAAATAAACGTTAGTCTAGCTAAGAAGTTTTATTTGTTGGGTGCATTGTTGATAATAATACAAAAAAATTGCCCAATGATAAAGGGAAATTCAGTGTGTGGATAGTCAAGTTTCGGGCACATTGTTTCAGGAATGCCCTCCTCCATGCCTTAAGATGACTGCCATTAGAATCAAGGCTATGTGTTTCCTCGTTCGTATCCAAAGACAGCGAGACCACCTCTTCCCATCATCAATAAGCCAAAATCCTAGGCAGTACTACAACTCGACCAGAGAGACTGACTCAGAAGCAAAAACTATGCTGAAGAGGATAGGAATGATGTAACTGACCTAATGATGAGATGATTGGATGGCATCACCGACTCAGTGGACATGAGTGAGCAAGCTGCAGGAGTTGGTGATGGACAGGGAAGCCTGGGGTGCTGCAGTCCATGAGGTAGCAAAGAGTCAGACATGACTGAGTGACTGAACTGAACTGAATTGATCTAATACAACCATGGTACACTCTGGAGCTCGGTATAAGGTAAGCTGTGCCAAAATCTCAATGTTGCTATGTTTGGATGAGGTGTGGAATAAATATGGGGAGAGGTGGGCATAAAATGACGTCCACATAATCAGAGGAGAGCATATCATTAATTTGGATGTGGGAATTGAGAAGGGAAGGTACAATAGAATCACATTATGAAAAAGAAAGGAAAGGTCTTAGCAACAAGAAGTAAAGATAAGGGTAAGAACTGGAGTCCCCTAAAGATCATACCTGAAGCCAGTTTTATTTAACCTGCTCTTCAGAAACAAGACTGAAGAGTGGAGGAACCTCCAATCTTGCTGATTATGAACTTCATTCATTCATTTCAGTCGCTCAGTCATGTCCGACTCTTTGCGACCCCATGAAACACAGCATGCCAGGCCTCCCTGTCCATCACCAACTCCCGGAGTTTTCTCAGACTCATGTCCATCAAATTGGTGATGCCATCTAGCCATCTCATCCTCTGTCATCCCCTTCTCCTCTTGCCAACTTACTCTCATAGTAAAACATAGATTTGAGAATAAATTGTATGTAGAAAGACTGCTATATTGAGTGAGTAAAAAAATTGCAGATTTGTTTAAAAAACAGACATTGATGCTAATGCCATGCACCAACTCTAAGCACCAACACTAATCACTTTTAGAGTTAAATGTGACTCAAAGTCTCCTGAGTATGCCAGATTCTTTCTAGGCTCTCTGCCTTTATACAGGGACCTCTGTGTGTCTGGAATGCCATTCCCTCCATCTCTCCTCTTGGAAATCTCTCATGCATCCTTTAGTACCCAATTTAAATGTCATCATTGATATAAAACTCATCTTGATTTTCCCAAGAAGAAAGAGTCACTTCTGCCTCTGTTTCATAGCAATCGCTATATGTCTCTAAACTTGCACTTAATTCACTGTACTGAGATTGTTTATATAGTTGTCTCTGTGGCTTACGTTTGTACTACTAGCCATACAAGGCTACTTACGTTAAATTAATTAAAATTTGAACTTCAGCTCTTCAGTCATTCTGGTCACATTTCACATGTTCAATAGCCACGTGTCTATTGGCTATTATATCAGACAGCACAGAAGCACTATTTCCTTCACTGCAGAAAACGCTATAGGAGCACTTCTGGACTGAAAAATCCACAAGGATGCTAGTACTTTTTTTATTCATCTCTGTCTACACAAGCTTAGCACTACATCTTGCACGTGGCATATCCTGAATACATCTGATTAACTAATTGATAATGAACATAAAGATATTAGTTAATATTGTCAAGTACTAACTATATATCTTGCCAGATGGCTCAGAGGTAAAGAATCTGCCTACCATGCAGGAGACTTGGGTTTGATCTCTGGGTCGGAAACATCCCCTAGAGAAGGAAATGGCAACCCACTCCAGTTTTCTTGCCTGGGAAATCCCATGGACAGCGGAGCCTGGTAGGCTATAATGCAAGGGGTCTCAAGGAGTCAGACAAGACTTAGCAACCAAGTAGCAGCAATTAGCTATATGCTAGACACTCTGATAGACTTAGAAAAGCAAGCTTTTATTTTGAAAAGATCAAGTCTAAGAACAATATGACTTTGGTTCAAAACCATAGTGGAAAAAAATATTTTTAAAAAGAATGTATATATATGAATAATTGAATCACTTGGCTGTACAGCAGGAATTAACACAACATTGTAAATCAACAATACTTCAATTTTAAAAAAAGTTAGGAAATGGATAGTGAAGAGACTCTATTTCACTAAATAAGGTTCAAATATTAGTCCAAGGCAGTGTGAAATCAGAATTTCAAAGAATTAGTCATGGCAATGCTGTGCACCAAAAAAACAGATGAAAGAATATGGTTGATTCAGTTGAAATTAGCCATGTTGTTAGATAAATCACTTAGGCCCTTTAGGAGAATTAGACATTTTTTACAAGATATAATACTTCCTAGTCATTTGGGATGAACAATACAAAAGTCTGTTGTACTCAAGGGATAAAAGATGAAATAAAATGAGAAACAAGGAGTGAATTAATGAATAAATTGTTGTTGTTTAGTCACTAAGTCACGTCTGACTCTTTGCAGGCCAATGAACTGTAGCTCTCCTGGCTCCTCTGTCCACTGGATTCCCAGGCAAGAATACTAAAGTGGGTTGCCATTTCCTTCTCCAGGAGATCTTCCTGACCCAGGGACTGAACCCACATCTTCTGCTTGGCAGGTGGATTCTTTACCACTGAGCCACCTGGGAAGCCACTAATAAATAAGTAAATAGGTTTAAAAGTATAAATACATTCAAAAATCACCCTTGGAATGTTGGAAAGTCTGGAACATCCATTGTACTTAGTATCTGGTCTGCATTTAGGACTGGATGAATCAATGCTTTCAACCATTGTGACACTTCTTTTTCTCTTTTCCTTTCTTTTCCTTTTCTTTCTTTCTCTCTTTTTGTCTTTGTATATTTAACATAAGGCATGTTAATTTATTTATGTTAATTTATTTGACTTACAATATTATATATTAGTTTCAGGTGTACTAATATTTCGAAATATTTTTAAGAGATTACACACCTTACAAAGTTATTACACTTTTATTGACCATATTCCTTGTGCTTTATGTCACACCCCTGTGACTTATCTATTTTACAGTGTTAGTTTGTACTCCTTAATCCCCTTCACCTATTTGGTCCACCCCCTCCCCCTTGGTGACCACTAGTTTGCTCTCTGTATCTGTGAGCCTATTTCTATTTTTTTTAATTTGTTTTTTTGTTTTGTGTTTTAGGATCCACCTTTAAGTGAAAATATACAGTATTTGTCTTTCTCAGTCTGACTTATTTCACTTAGCATAATACTCCCTAGGTCCATCCATTGTGTCATTTCTTTCGATTAGTTTCAATTTGACCATTTAGAAGCTATGTGACTTCAGTCCCTTTACCTGTAAATGATTGCTATAGTACCTACTTCACTGGGCTACGAGGATTAAACATGAGTGCTATGAATGATTAAAACAATAGTTTAGTTTTGTAGGTAAGGAAAAATCAATAATCTGAGTAGACTGTCTGTTAGACATGCATAGAAATAATGTCCTAAAGTCAGCTTTGAATCCAAGCCTCAGAAAAGACAAATAATTTGCACAAGGAAAAGCTCTTTGAAATGGTCAGAGAATGTAGCTTCAACACCAGCCTGGAAATTTGAAATGCCCAACTTTAGAAAGGTTGGCCCCCACATGACAGAAAGCTGATGAATTAGCATGAACCCATTCTTAGTCTAACAAAGACGGATTTGATTCTCATCAGATATTGTTGTTCAACTGAGAGAGACTATTTCTGAATATTTGATAATAATTCTATAACCTCACAAAGATTTTCTCCTTTTGCAAATAAAACCTCTAAATAATTCTGGAACCCTGCCCCTTCTTTAAGTCTGTATCTGGTCAATTGTTTTTGTTGCTGCATGCACACACACACACACACACACACAAATACATCAATTTCTATCATAAATGATTCTAAAAAAAATCTGTTCATACCTTCTTACTCTTAATTTTCTGGTATACTACATGAAAGAAGCTTGATAAGTCTGATTAGCAGATAATCCTAAAAGTGTGAAATAGGTGCCTCTCATGCAGTATTTTAAGGAAAAATTTCCTGTTACTTATTGAAAGAGATTCCTTCAAACATGTCTGAATTTTTAGAATGCACAAGCAATGGGACTTCCCTGTGGGAAACTCAATAATTCACTTGTAATTTGTAAGTTCACTGAAGGTAAATTTGCTGAATGAAATTGAAAGTGCCACCATTTCAATAGGAGGCTGTTTGTGGCAGTGATTAAACAGATGAACTTATTAAATCTAACACTGAGTGATTTAACCAATGTATCTATTGCAACAGTTAAAAGACCAGTTGTACACTCCATGCAGCATAGCTGCTTAAACAGCTATAGTTCCTCAATGGTTATTTTCAAACCAGATTGCTTACATTTTAGTCTTCTTCATAAACCATTTCAAGGTCTCAATTTGTATTAAAGACAACACTCATTCTATTTAGTACTTTAGCCAATGGAATATACTGCAAGAATAGACTCAATTTCAGTTAAAAGGGCTTTAATTATTACATAAGGAATGACCATGTTGAGTGTACAAATTAGGTTTGAATTTTATAGCCAAAGTTCCATGAAAATTATGGGCAATATTAAAGCTGCAAATAAATGCCAACTTTTCTTTATTGAGCCAATATGCAAAGTTTGTTTTGAAGGCATCCATGTTTTGTTTTAAGCAGCACTTCATCTGTCTTTGCAGCTGTTAATACAAAATCTAATTCATGGTAAGATCACCTTGGACCACTGTTCTCTCCATCCTTTCTCTTCTTTCCCATAACCCCTGGATTACTGCTCTTTCCATCTTTTCTCTTCTTTCCCATATTTTTCTCCTACTGTCTCCTTACCAACGCTCATAGCTTTTCTCATCTTCAATACATGGGATAGGTCCTACTTATTAGCATTTTCAAATCAATTAAAATAAAAGCCATCTGTATTTCAAACCCACTCTGTTATAAACTGTCCACTCTAAAAGACTATGTTCAGGAAATGGAATGTTAGCTAAAATACATTTTCATTAATATACTATTCTTCATAGTTAAGATGAGGGCTTGGACTCTGGCCAGAATGTAAGCTCCCATGAGAACAAGGAGTTATTTCTTACTATTTAATGGATATTTGAATTTTTTCTTACAATTCAGATACTATTACTATGAACTTTAATGACTGTACAGCAAACATCTTTACATTTCTCAACATTAACAAGTCATTCTAGAATATTTTATCTGCCAGGAAACACATATGGCAGCTGCAAAATTGCAATTATAATCCCTTTATGAGTAGAGGGACAAATCCCAATATAAAGTTGGGGGTTGGCCCAGGTATAAAGAAAACAAAAGTTTGAGGGGATATGGTGGTAAATTTAAATTGGGTAAGTATTTTCAAATTCACAAAGGAAAATATGGAACAACCTTAAAGGGCTGATACAAATGTGAACAATTTGAATTTATCAGTGATGAACATAATGCATCTCCAAGCAGTAAGCAAATCCAAGGCGAGCTGGGTAAGGTTCCAAGGTTGGAGGATGCAGTATTAAGAACCAGTAAAGATCTGCCTGCAATGCAGGAGAAACAGGAGACAAGGTTTGATCCCTGGGTTGGGAAGATCCCCTGGAGGAGGGCATGGCAACCCACTCCAGTGTTCCTGCCTAGAAAAGCCCACGGACAGAGGAGCCTGATGGGCTAGAGCCCACAGTGTTGCAAAGAGTCAGACATGACTGTAGTGACTGAGCAAAGATATTGTAGAAAACCAAGGAGTAGGAAATAAAGGAGCAAGAGGCCCATTTTCTTAGATGGCTCTTTCTGAAAGGCTTCTCAAAGCTAACTCAATCTCCTGCTTCAGACTTCAGGCTTCGACCAACTTTGCAGTCTGAGTGACTCTCTCTCCCCTCCCCCTGTTCATCTTTGTCCTGTCACACTCTGCACATCAGCCATAGCACTTACCATGATGTGAATTTACTATAATATGTCTTTTACTTCTCCACACTGACGGAAGCTCCATGAGGTCAGCACTGTGTCAATCTTTTTCATCACTGTAATCCTCAGGGAAGTGCCCAGCACATAACTGTTGAATGATAGATTGATTAATTGACTGAAAAAATGAAAAACTGAAAGAACTGATTTGCTTCGGGGGAGAAGCAATAAACCTAATGGATGAGATAGCAGATGGAAAGATTAGTATATCAAATTCGGGCTTGGAACAAGTACTGGCTATATGTGATCAAGCAATTCGAGGTCTCTGCCTCTCCATTGCCTCATTTATAATTTGGGTAATATTTCTTACCCTTCTCTGTGGTTGTGAAGACAAAGGAGGTATTTTATGAGACAAGATTTAGCATAGTATTTGTATTAGTTATCCACTGTGTTGTTGTTGTTTAGTCACTCAGTTGCATTTGACTCTTTGTGATGCCGTGGATTGTGGCCTGCCAGGCTCCTCTGGCCATGTGGTTTCCCAGGCAAGAATACTGGAGTGAGTTGCCATTTCCTTCTCCAAGATGTCTATTGCTGTGTAACAAATTGTGGTTGACCCTTGAATAACATGAGCTTGAACTGAATGAGTCCACTTACACATGGATTTTTTTTTCCATTAAGTATATACTACAGCACCACATGATCTGAGAATAGGGAGGAACCATGGATAAGAAGGGCCAAATATAAGTTATAATCAGATTTTCCAGTGACCAGAGGATAGGTGCCACTAGTGATGTGCAGGGTCAACTGTACCCCAAAACATGAAAACGGGAAACAAAGAACATTTATTATCTCACCAGTTCCATGGGTCAGGAATCTGGGAGGTGCTAAGCCAGGTCTCTCACAAGGCTGCAATTGAGATGTTAGCTGAGGCTGAAGCCACCTCAAGGCATCTTGGAGGATCCGCTTCCAAGTTCACCCATGAGCCTCTCCGAGGACTGTCTCACAACATAGCAGCTGAAATCCCCCACAGTGAGCACTCTAAGAGAAAGCTGAGAAGCTCAGGACAAATCAGTCATTATAATCTGATCTCAGAAGTGATATCCCACCACTTAGTCATGTTCTGTTTGTTCAAAGTGAGTTACTGGGCTGCCTCACACTCAAGAGGAGGAGTTTCATCAGGGCAGGGGAGGCAGGTATCAATGCAGCCATCTTAGAGGCTGCCTACCACAATGCCTGAACAATAATAACAATAAGCTAACATTAAACATGGTTTACTGCCTGCCAGCAAAAGTACTTTATGTGTATTATCTATTTAATTCTCATACACTGCTGTGAAGGAGGTAGAATTGTTAGCCTCACTTAATGGATGAAGAAACTGTGGTAAGCCCCAATGTTACTAGTAGCATCCTCAGGCTTTAAAACACAATAATCTGACCCCAGGATCATGGTCTTAACCTCATTGCTAAACTTCCTCCCAGAGAAGAGTTTAATAAGTGGCAGCTGTTGCTATTAAATTCAAGGACCATGAGTGTAAAAGATGATTCAAGGAGCAGAGGCAAGCAAAGACCCAGAAGATAGATAGCTGGATTCAAGAAACTGAAAGAAAGAGATGAAATGTCACATCCAGGAGAAAACACAATTTCTTGTGGATTAAGACAGGGATTAAGGTTATCAGGGGAGAGAATCTTGGTGGTTAAATGATACATGACTAACTCAAATATAAAAGAGCCTTGGTGAAGACAGAATCATAGCTTTATGATACAGAACAGCATCGTAGGCATGGATCCCTGGGCAAGATTTTTAGAGCCTTAATTTGCCACAATATAATAATAAAATATTATAATTTTTTTCTAGTGTAGGGGCATTCAGGGTAAAAGTTTTGGAACTCCCAGACTAAGTTATTGTTTGTGGCTAGAGGGGGGAAAAATGAATATTTACTGAAATGGCATGTACCCTTTCATCTGTTTCCCTAAATATACAAATATGTTTCAAAAAAAAGTCCATGATTCAAGAGCCAAGTTTGCATCACATTCCTGGACAGGAAATAAGGACCCTGCACATGACACCTGGCAAACTGTCTCGCTATTCAAGACCTTCGGAACACTTGCTATGATCCTGGCAAAAGTGAATTATTGAAGAGAGAAACAGCAGCTTCTCCCTTCTAAGCTAAACAAATGGTCAAAACATTTGGTTAGAGGACAGGAAACAGCAGATAAAGGTAATTTCATCTGAACTCATGCTGGCTAGCTACATCCAAAATGTTTCAAAGGAAGCCACAGCTGGTGTTCAGAAAATTATCCAATAGTGCTAACAAAGCCATAGAAGAAACTGACATGGACCACTGAATTTTTTAAGGAAAGAGGGAAAAGAAATGATTCCTTGAACTTTCTAACTGAGCACCAGAATGTGAAGCAGAGAAATATGAATAACATGTAACAATTTCTTTTTTTTTCAAAGTATGACTTCACTTTAAGAAATGTAGTGTGGAATTTTTAAGTTGGAGAATAAATCATTTTGAGGGTGACTACTGCATTCATAAGTATTGTTTAATTTAGGAAAGGATTCTGGTAAGACTTGAGAGTTTCTATTTTTCAGAAGTTTGCTTGGAATTGTGACATTGCAAATTTTTGGAGCTGGAGAGAACGTTGGAGGTCAGAGTAGATCTGAAAAGTGTTGTCTGAGGAAAAAGGATGAGGGAAGGAGATCAAAATGCTGCTAGTAAAATAAAATTTTACCTTATATTTCTGACTGGTCAGAAATGAGATTAGGACAAGGATAGCTGGATGTATCATGGAATTTGCTTCTTTCCCTAATAAGTTTTTACACATGACTAAGAAGCAGGGGCTGTTCTTCAGGATTCATTATCCAAGGAGTTTACCAGTAGCCAGCACTTCAGGTTCTTGCCCCATTAGCCCAGTTAAAATGAACTGTCTTTTTTTTCCCCTTAATTTATTGGCTGAGCTGAGTTTTTTCTAGTTGCAGCGAGCAGGGGCTACTATCTAGATGTGGTTCTTATTTAGGTGGCTTCTTATTTAGGTGGCTTCTCTTGTTGTGGAGCACAGACTCTGTAGTGAGGGCTTGGTGGCTCAGACAGTAAAGTATCTGCCTGCAATGCGGGAGACCTGGGTTCAATCCCTGGTTTAGGAAGATCCCCTGGAGAAGGAAATGAAAACCCACTCCAACACTCTTGCCTGGAAAATCCCGTGGACGTGGGAGCCTGATAGGCTACAGTCCACGGGGTCGCAGAGTCAGACACGACTGAGCGACTTCACTTTCCTAATAAGTAGTTGTGGCTTAGAATAAAGACGCACAGGAAAAACCTCTTTCAGGAATCCTCATGTTGTATTTATTACATTTCCCTTGTCCCAAAGCAGTTTCGATGAAACTTTTTGTACATGAAGAGATTTTCATGTTGAAATTCTCATAAAGGAGTGGGATCTCAGAGCTGTTGAAAACTACAGAACTCTATGATATTCTTTGAGTACTCCTATAGCACTAGTTTATACTTCACCATCAAAGTCAATATAAAACATTTAAATAGAAACCCTTTGAAGGCAGCGTTCAGTCTACCTCATCTTTGTCTTCCGTGCTCCACCCAAGGTGCGCAGTGAGTGTCTATGAACATTGAATGGTGATTGATAACACTACTTAGTGTAGCAGCAGTGAAGGCTCCAATTGGCATGTCCACCTCCAGATACCTACACCCTCTATGTCTCACAACCTGAGCAAATCACACCCACATTCAGGGGTCAGAAGCATCCACAGAAGTTTCTTTGGGAGTCCTGACTGATTCATGAAAGCACATGTCTATTATTTAGTTAATTTGTTTGTTGAGCATCTTCATGTTGGTCAGTGTCCCAGGTGCTGCGGATCAAAAGATAAACAAAACACAGCAGCTTTGCGAAAAAAGGGGCATATTTCTCTTACACTAAAAACATGACTCATTTTATAACATTTCTGTGTACATTCAACTTGCCAGAAATATATCTGTTACTTACAGCTCTGTTTATCTAGAGTCAAACAAACAAAAAGTACTCAAAAATCTATCACTTACCTATATAGTACATCTCATCTTTGCAAAAGAAGTTGAGCACACATAAATAAGCAGCTGTAGCAAAGCTGAAATGATAAATACTGCCACTTTTCCAAAAATGACTGAAGTTCCAGATCTATTTTATCACTTGCCAGGCACATAAACTTGCACAAGTCATCTGTAAAAGGGGTGAATGAAATTTGTCCCACATTTCTATAGTCCCAGCATTCAGCCTATAGTAAATACATAATAAATATTTAAGTAAATCACTAAATAAACATGTATCTTATCTATGTTATAAAACATCTTATTTTCTTAGAATATAAAAAACCCTGGGAGATCATCCTTTGGAACAGAAGGCTGAAAGTGTGAAATCACTTTCATTCAACAAATACATTTTGAACACTTAATCAGTTCAATCACTCAGTCATGTCCGACTCTTTGCAACCCCATGAACCGCAGCACATCAGGCCTCCCTGTCCATCACCAACTCCTGGAGTCCACCCAAACTCATGTCCATCGAGTCAGTGATGTCATCCAACCATTTCATCCTGTCGTCCCCTTCTCCTCCTGCCCCCAATCCCTCCCAGCATCAGGGTCTTTTCCAATGAGTCAGCTCTTCGCATCAGGTGGCCAAAGTATTGGAGTTTCAGCTTCAACATCAGTCCTTCCAATGAACACCCAGGACTGATCTCCTTTAGAATGGACTGCTTGGATCTCCTTGCAGTCCAAGGGACTCTCAAGAGTCTTCTCCAACACCACAGTTCAAAAGCATCAATTCTTCAGCACTCAGTTTTCTTTATAGTCCAACTCTCACATACATACATGACCACTGGAAAAACCATAGCCTTGACTAAACGGACCTTTGTTGACAAAGTAATGTCTCTGCTTTTTAATATGTTGTCTAGGTTGGTCATAACTTTCCTTCCAAGGAGCGAGTGTCTTTTAATTTCTGGCTGCAATCACCATCTGCAGTGATTTTGGAGCCCAGAAAAATAAAGTCTGACACTGTTTCCACTGTCTCCCCATCTATTTGCTATGAAGTGATGGGACCAGATGCCATGATCTTAGTTTCTGAATGTTAAGCTTTAAGCCAACTTTTTCACTCTCCTCTTTCACTTTCATCGAGAGGCTTTTTAGTTCCTCTTCACTTTCTGCCATGAGGGTGGTGTCATCTGCATATCTGAGGTTATTGATATTTCTCCCCACAATCTTGATTCCAGCTTGTGCTTCTTCCAGCCCTGCATTTCTCATGATGTACTCTGCATATAAGTTAAATAAGTAGGGTGACAATAGTTAAATAAGTTAAATAAGTAGGGTGACAGCCTTGACGTACTCCTTTTCCTATTTGGAGCCAGTCTGTTGTTCCATGTACAGTTCTAACTGTTGCTTCCTGACCTAGTCTTAACATAACACACATAATACATGCCAGAGCCTGTGCTGAGCTCCATGGATCAAGTGATGAGCAGACAGACTCATGCTGGAGGAAGGCAAATTACGAGATTATTTCAGAAATGCAAGTAATATCTAGAGTATTGTCATTTACTTTAAAAAGAATACAAATGATATGCAGTCTTCTGAAATTGCATCATTTTTGCTCATGAGTGGCAACTGGTGAGAGTGCCAACTTTGAAAATGATCCTGTTTTCATCTATAGTAATTTTGCTTTTCTCATTCTTCTAATCCTCTTTGTATTTTATCTCTCTATATATTTTTGGTCAAGCCATGTGCATTGAAATAATTCTTATCAAGGATAACTTTCAAATATGTTCTGTAACCAGCAGTTCAGGCAGCATCCTGGCACAGGTTATGGTGCTGAAGCCCAGGTCTGGGTGTCCCTTGTTATTCTGCACGTTACCTCTTTAGACACGAAGAGATCATGAAGAGATTCTGAGAAAGGTCCTGAGGAGGGGCTGCAGTGGCAGATGATGGAAGGATTTGGGTTCAGGATAGTATCGACCTATCCAAGCTATAAGGGAGTATTTCAACACCATAAATGGCACTGCCATGTCAGATGCGAAATAAAGCATCTACATAGTTAGTGTCTGGCTACGGCAGAGCTTCATGTAATGCGAAGCTTTCAGAATGTTTGCTCTGCTTCCACATACTCTGCAAAATGAAAACAATCACCATTAGGACCCATATTTCAAAGGAGCCATGCATGGACTTGCATATAAACTCCTGGCTTTTTATTAAAATGACAGCTTCTAGTTTGTGTTATACATAAAGTTGGGTAGAAATCACAGACTCTTTGTTGTTTCCTATTCTCCCTGGAAATAGTGTTTTAAACTTTCTATGCCTATTTTCATACTGTTTACACCCATGGACCTAGTCCCGTGTATTTCCCCAAACGGCAAGTGGTGCACTAAAAGTCCTAAGAAGCTAACATTTAAGTTATGATTATATCCTGTTTATGTGAATTGTTACTTATTTAAAAAAAATAGTCTGGGTTACTTCTGGTTGTTTGGAGTAGGAGGAAGAATGAAGGAAAACAGGAATAACTTTGTTTGCCTGAGGTTCCAAAGGGGACCCTCGTTTCACTATAAAGGATTGGGTAATACTGGAGGAGTCAAGGGGAGGCCCCCTTGGAAGGTGGTGTTCCTGAGACTTAGAGAAATGAGAACAGCAAGGCAAGAAGGCTTCTCTGTGAAAACAGGCAGCCTGGTGGGCGGTGGAGGGAAAGTCCACTGAGCACTCATCTGTGAATGGCCAGGAGGACAAGAAATAATTCTGAGGAAAGATAAGACAGAAAATGATCCTGACTCACTTGCACTTCTGGTTTTGTCCCATATTAATGGCCATTGTAATCTTGATTCATTAAGTGCAATGAAAAGATTTTTGTGTTGCTGACAAAATGAAGAAAATGGGAATTTGACCTATTGAAATAGAGTGATTGTTCCTTTCTTTCTCCCTTCTCCCTTCCCTGTTGTTTTCTTCCCTTTCTTCCCACTTTCTCCCATCCTTCTTCCTTTCCTTTTTCCCTCTTCTTCTCCCTCCTCTCTCTTTCCTCTGAGAGAAGGAAAGGGCTGTGTTCATTTGACTTTCATGAGGCTTAACTCACAAGTCCATCTGGTTTCTCCAGAAATTAAATCTCATTAGGAGCCAAAGTCAGAGAAGGCAATGACACCCCACTCCAGTACTCTTGACTGGAAAATCCCATGAATGGAGGAACCTGGTAGGCTGTGGTCCATGGGGTCGGACTCAACTGAGCGACTTCACTTTCCCTTTTCACTTTCACGCATTGGAGAGGGAAATGGCAACCCACTCCAGTGTTCTTGCCTGGAGAATCCCAGGGATGGGGGAGCCTGGTGGGCTGCCGTTTATGGGGTCGCAGAGAGTCGGACACGACTGAAGCGACTTTGCAGCAGCCGCGGCAGGAGCCAATGTGTCTCTACCACAGATAACTAATCCCTTGAACAGACCTTTCCAAAACGGCAATATTTGGAAAGACTTTCCCATTTGTCAGCCCTACTCATGCCTCTCTCCCCAACCCCTACCCAAACACACACATGAAGATGACCTTCGGGTATAAAGCTAAGCTAAGAAGAAATCCATGACCTGCTCTTTTTTAGAATAGAACAGACCATCAATGCTCTCACCACTGTTTTCACATTTTCTAATGTAATACCTATCATAAAAGAGGCATCCAGAGAAAAAGCATTCTTGAATAAATTATGGCAAACTCATAAATGTAGTCTAAATACAGAGAGTCTAAATATCGGCTTTCTTCAGTGTCACATTTCCATGGAACAGCTTCAGTTTCCTGGGTAGTTTCACAACAAAATTAATTGCCTTTTTCAAGTTTTATCATTTTTACAACAGACGTTTATTCATTGACAAGTGCTAGTAGGGATAAGTAGTGAGCAGAGAGTCAGATTCATTCATTTTCTTTTCAGCAAGCATTTATCATGTCAAACACTGTGTGCCAGATACAACTGTAACCAAGATAGAATTTGTTGGTGCCCTGGAAGAGCTTACCTTCTATTGGATTACTTAAGCGGCTCAGATTGGGAATGGGCCAGACTCTCCAGAGCTAAGTGATTCTCTCCAATGTATTATTCAAAATTTTCATTACTACACATTGTGGACAGCCACTGACTCTAGCTGAAAACTGCAGAAGTGAAAGTCATGAACACTAAACTTAGACTGCAAATACATCGAAGCAACTAGCACCTCTAAAGCAGCTAGGAAGGTGGTTTTACTTTCCAGAATCCGTGTCACTTCCTTATATTGGGGAAGTGATATTGCTTTAATGTGCATCTTTTTAGCCCCTAAAAAAATAATTTGGAGCTTAAAATTTACTCCTTTCCCCCCCAATAGCAATAATTAAAGAAAACCGTAAAGCTTGAACAACTGACACATAGTCAGTAGTATGCATGTTATGACTCATTTTTCCCAGGAGTAAGCATAAATTTGAACTGTTTTTACCACATTCATAGGTCCAGTTTTCTCTGTTAAACAATGGCTAACGTGTGAAAATCAGTTCATAGGTGTGGTTCATGGCCTGGAACATGGTCAAGGAGCTGTCCCCACGGGACTGGCAGTTATTTGTGGTGAGTCTGGAATCACAGTGCAATCTGTTCCTGGGCCCACACCAGGACAGGCCTTGCCCAAGGAATTGTCTGTGTGTGCAACACACGGGAAGGAATTAAGACAGGCTGGGAGCTCGGACCTGGAACCCTTTGCTGTAAAGCTTGCACCTGGACAAACATCTCCTCAAACTACAAAATACAAAGAAACTACAAGTGACTAAAAATACTCGTGTGCCTGTGCAGTTGGGGCAATTTCTGAACAAAAGATACAAAAAGACCAAAAAGTCCAACTGCCAATTCTGAAGAGCCAGTAGATTAAGCAGGGTACTGCACATGCCCTTTGCACTCAATACCACCCAGAAGTGAAGTGAAGTGAAGTGAATTCGCTCAGTCATGTCCGACACTTTGTGACCCCATGGACTGTAGCCCACCAGGCTCCTCTGTCCATGGAATTTTCCAGGCAATAGTCCTGGAGTGGATTGCCATTCCCTTCTCCAGGGGATCTTCCCGACCCAGGAATCGAACCTGTGTCTCCCACATTATAGACAGATGCTTTACCGTCTGAGCCACCAGGGAAGTAAGAAAAGACCTAACCTACCCACCCCCACTCACCTCCTGGACACACCTCTACCCTCACCCTGTAAAGGAACCAGCTTGCCCCTCCCTCAGGGAGTGAGCAAGGGAATCTGTTGCATTTTTTTTCTCTGGGAGAGAGATTCCCTTGGTTCCTTTACAGGGTGAGGAGGGGTGTGTCCAGCTGCAGGGTCCCCTAAGGCCTTGCCTGAGTTTCTTGTCTGGCTTCTAGTCAATTTCTACTGATTGTGGAAGGTCAAGAATCCTGGTTGGTATCAGAATGGCTTCAGATCAGACCAAAACAAACAAACTATTAAAAACCACTATGGCTAGAGTTTTTTATGAAATTATTAAACCAAAATAGAACATCCAAGGTCAAGAAGCTGGGACAGTTGAGGCCAAAAATTTTAAATAAATAAATAATAAGGGGATGAGGGTACAAGGGAAAGTCAGTAATCCAATACCAGAGTTAGGTACCAATCCTGCCAACCAAAAGTGGTCCAGGTGTACGGATGCACAGTTAGATGTGCAAAGGTCTAAGAATGGGTTTGTGAACATCGAGCATGTTCTAAACTTCTTGTGCCCTGACACAAATGGTACATCATAGCCGTATGTAGAAAGAATGGTACCAAAACAGTGTAGACAGTTTGGAAGGATTATTTGACTTTTCTGGGGGAAAATTGGCACTCAGTATCCCAATCTTAATTGCTGAACTTCCGAGTTCCTATCTTCTCCCCTTCCTAGAGTAAGTTATAACCACTGTAATCATGAAGAAGGCTCTTAATCCATTTTTGTCCCTCTTTTTTGAGCTCTGAATATCGTTTGAAATGGTGGTAAAAGGACAGAATAACCTAAATAATTGTGACTATCTGGAGGTCAATAGTGCTCTCAATCATTCAGTTGCGTACATAAATCTAGATTTTATTTTCCAGGCCAAGAACATATCAAGATGATTTAGTGTAATTTCCCTCTGTGTGTGTGGAATCATGTGTGTGTCAAATCAAACGTTGTTTGACCACATTAATCAAATTCTTTTTAAAGAAATGGAAAATAATGTATCCCTCTTTATCAAGATTCCCAAGTTGTCTAACCCCTAGGAATAATTTTAAATTTAACTTTAATTTACAAGTTCCCAAGGAAAAATCTCCTCCAAGTAAATTTGTTCAAAACATGTCTTCTGACATTCCATCCATTTAGAGAGGCTAATCGTGATGGTGTGATCACTCACCTAGAGCCAGACATCCTGGAATGTGAAGTCAAGTGGGCTTTAGAAAGCATCACTATGAACAAAGCTAGTGGAGGTGATAAAATTCCGGTTGAGCTGTTTCAAATACTGAAAGATGATGCTGTGAAAGTGCTGCACTCAGTATGCCAGCAAATTTGGAAAACTCAGCAGTGGCCACAGGACTGGAAAAGGTCAGTTTTCCTTCCAGTCCCAAAGAAAGGCAATGCCAAAGAATGCTCAAACTACTGCACAATTGCACTCATCTCACATGCTAGTAAAGTAATGCTCAAAATTCCCCAAGCCAGACTTCAGCAATACATGAACCGTGAACTTCCAGATGTTCAAGCTGGTTTTAGAAAAGGCAGAGGAACCAAGATCAAATTGCCAACATCCGCTGGATCATCGAAAAAGCAAGAGAGTTCCAGAAAAAATCTGTTCCTGCTTTATTGACTATGCCAAAGCCTTTGACTGTGTGGATCACAATAAACTGTGGAAAATTCTGAAAGACATGGGAATACCAGACCACCTTACCTGCCTCCTGAGAAACCTGTAGGCAGGTCAGGAAGCAACAGTTAGAACTGGACATGGAACAAAAGACTGGTTCCAAATAGGAAAAGGAGTACATCAAGGCTGTATATTGTCACCCTGCTTATTTAACTTCTATGCAGAGTACATCATGAGAAACGCTGGGTTGGAAGAAGTACAGCTGGAGTCAAGATTGCCGGGAGAAATATCAATAACCTCAGATATGCAGATGACACCACCCTCATGGTAGAAAGTGAAGAGGAACTAAAAAGCCTCTTGATGAAAGTGAAAGAGGAGAGTGAAAAAGTTGGCTTAAAGCTTAACATTCAGAAAACTAAGATCATGGCATCTGGTCCCATCACTTCATAGCAAATAGATGGGGAAACAGTGGAAACAGTGTCAGACTTTATTTTTCTGGGCTCCAAAATCACTGCAGATGGTGACTGCAGCCATGAAATTAAAAGACACTTGCTCCTTGGAAGGAAAGTTATGACCAACCTAGATAGCATATTAAAAAGCAGAGACATTACTTTGTCAACAAAGGTCTGTCTAGTCAAGGCTATGGTTTTTCCAGTGGTCATGTATGGATGTAAGAGTTGGACTGTGAAGAAAGCTGAGCACAAAAAATTGATGCTTTTGAACTGTGGTGTTGGAGAAGACTCTTGAGAGTCCCTTGGACTGCAAGGAGATCCAACCAGTCCATCCTAAAGGAGATCAGTCCTGGGTGTTCATTGGAAGGACTGATGCTGAAGCTGAAACTCCAATACTTTGGCCACCTGATGTGAAGAGTTGACTCATTGGAAAAGACCCTGATGCTGGGAGGGATTGGGGGCAGGAGAAGACGGGGACAACAGGATGAGATGGCTGGATGGAATCACCGACTCAATGGACATGAGTTTGAGTAAACTCCAGGAGTTGGTGATGGACAGGGAGGTATGGCGTGCTGCGATTCATGGGGTCACAAAGAGTCGGACATGACTGAGCGGCTGAACTGACTGCCTGACTGATGAGGAAGCTTGATTGAGCAAGCTTTAGCTAGATAAGGCATCTTCATTCTCTGATAAAGACCCAAATCAACAAACCACCAAATAAATAAAAAGGAAGATAAAGCTGTGTTAGATGAATCAGCAGCCCCTAGTCTTACTGTTGAATGTGCCTCTAGTCTTACACTTGAATATGCCTTAAGACTTAAGTTGAAAGCATCATTATAAATGTTTCCTGGCTGCTTCAGTTACATTCCAACTGTGTTTCTCCCATGACTTTGTTACAGCACACACCACTTTGTCATATAACTCTTTGCACATGTGGCAGAAATTTATTCCAAAGTACTCATAGCTGTATTCTCCACTTCCAATAGCTCGTCTCCTTCAAAGTCTGAGACTGGCCTGGCCCTTTCCTTGTTCAGGAAACCATTTGCGGGTCAACCAATGGTTGAGGGGAAGGTCTTAGGGAAAAACCACAAAAGAAGCATCTCTGGACTATGAATTTAAAAACTGAGAGGATAGGCTAAAACTGAAAGATTTGCGAGATAGATGAATTGCTTTCTCCTTCCCCTATTATCTGTCAGACCAAGAAAATACTCTGTGGACCGGGGAAAGAGAAGAAAGATATGCCAGGAAATGAGAATAAAGGAATAAGCAGGGAAGAGTGAAGTCAGCATGAAGATATGATCCACCTTCATATGGGGAGGAAAGACCCTGGCAGAGGGACTAGAAATCACGAGTAAAGTGGTGTTGTGTGAGTCAAGGAGTGGAAGGAAAAGGAGACTGTGATCAGAGAATGGTTCACTCATTTTTCTGCCGTAGAACATTCCCAATAGGTGCAAAGAGCAGGTATGGCCACAGGTACATAGAGGAAAATGAAAACAAAGGCCACTGCATAGAGAATATCAAGGAATACTGACATGAGGGAACAACCTGGGTAATTGCACTACCATCTTATTTACACAGCAAAAGGGTCTCCAGCCTGCCTGTGAGTGGGATGCCAGTTATCCACTGGTGGCACAGCAGGGCAGAAAGGACTTGCCTCATTGAAACAGACACTGTCCTCCCCATAAAACAATAAAGTGATGCAATGTAAAGAAAGTAGAGTGAGACGCGACAGCGAGTGAATCTTCTAGCCTCATGAGGAAAGTTAATGATGCAATCAGGGATGGGGGTAGAGCAGCTGGGGGACAGCTGAGGGCAGAGAAGTGAGTCATGGTAACTCTTCATGAAAGGCCAACAGGCTCTCACCACCTGCCCTCAGCCAGGGCTGGCCAAGGTTCTAAAAATGTCCAAGAAAGCGACCCAGTTCCAAAGACCATATCACTTGTGACAAACTGCAGCCTCCCTCCCTAAGTGTTTCTGGAAGTGTGGGAACAAACGTTGTCTCTGGCCTCCGGAAGAACGTGCTAAGGCTGAATTGCTTTCAGTCTTGGAAGATGCTGGTGTCAGAGACTCTTATTTTCTGCAGTCATTAGAGTGTATTCAAATAAGGGCATGCCTTTTTGCTCAGCTTTTCCAGTTTCCTCAAACGTAGGCAATCAAACCCCTCCCACACATCTGTCTCCACTCAACTCTGCCAGGCAGCCTCAGGAGGCGGATGATGTCAGTTCCCGTTTGTTAGCATCAATACTCATCAGCAATATTTTTTTTGTCGCACACTCTAATTTATTCACATGTCCCAGGGATTGGGGCATGACATCTTGGGGTGGGGCAGACATTTTTTTGTCTAGCACATTCAGCTTCCTTTATCTGTAAAGTGAGAGTAATACTACTACCTACCTTGCAGAGTTAATAGACACACATTGCTTTGGACAGTGTTTGGCCTTCTCTTAAAGTTATAGCTTTTTGTGGCAGAGTTGTACCCAGGTGAGATCCAGGAGGAGGGAGAGGATGGGGGAAAGGACTGTGTTTTACAGCTCTGTGCAAAGAAAATGCTGTGAAGCTCAGAGCTAGGTCAATCTGAATTTGAATCCTTGCTTCACCACTGATAGCTTTATCACCTTAGAAAATGAACATTTTTTGAGCCTCAATTTCTTCATCTGGAAAAAGGAGACAGTAAAATTCACCTTACAGAGTTTATAACTTCCCTGGTAGCTCAGATGGTAAAGAATTTGCCTGTAATACAGGAGACCCATGTTCGATCCCTGGGTCAGGAAGATACCCTGGAGAAGGGAATGGCTACCCACTCCAGTATTCTTGCCTGGCGAATTTCATGCACACAGGAGTCTAGTGAGCTACAGTCCATGGGGTTGCAAAGAGTCAGACACGACTGAGAGCCTAACACTTGGCACAGTCTATGGCAAGATTAATCATGACAACATGTATAAAATGCCTGGTAAATAACAGTACATGATCAGGTAATAAGTCCACTTGTCCCCCCCTTATCACTTTTTTTTCTTATACTTATATAAGTGCCATGTCCTGGGGTCTGTGACAGTGCAGAAGATAATGTGTCATCTTATATTCTACTATGAAATTATTAAGATTACAATAGACTCATGATTTTTTTCCTGCAAGTTGACTTTTAATGTTTCACTGTTACTTTTTCCCAAAGAGTTCTACTTCCTTGCATTATTTTGGTTTCCATCTCCATTCATTAGATAATATGGAAAGAGAAATTCTTGGGAATACTAGATTATGGAACCCCTGATAAGAATGCTAAATATTAGCAAGGTCAAACCCATACACTGTGCACCCAAGTGTTTTTGAATCATTCACTGTTTTGAAATTACCCTTCACACATATAAATTAACTCAATACAAATACAGATAGATAAAAGGCTGGTTCCTGGAAAGATCATGTAATCTTGTTTCTTTAGAAATCCAAGCATCATATACCCAAAGATATTTACTTATTATGATTGATTATCTTCCTCATATCCCTCATGTATGTATTAAAAATCTAGTAAGACAGTAGTTCTCAAATTTTGCTATCCATTGGAATCACTTGGGAGTCTTAAAAAAAATACAGGTTTTTCTTTACCACTTTCAGAGAGTGCAACTTAATTGATACAGGATTTGACCTGAGCATAGCATTTTTCCCAGATGATTTTAATGTTCAGCAAAGTTTGGAAACTGCTGTCTGAAGCTAGTACCTACCCAGGAGTCATTACAAAAAAGACATATATTTATGTTATTCAGCTTGAGTTTAACCAATTCATTCAATAAATATTTGTATACTGAGAGATACTGCATTGTTAAAATGTATTATTTTTAGTAGTACTAATTCATCGGATGTGACTGAAGCAACTTAGCATGCAATTCACCTGTATTTTCTTTTATAATTAAGAAGGGTGCGTCCCCTCAAGGTGGAGCATAGAATTTGTTAAATCAAATGAACTATCTTTTGGTAAAAGGTAAACATTACAAACTATATGACAGAATAGCTTGTATCTCTTTTGTTTTTCTCTCTTAGGACACTCTGCTTTTAGCCACATACCAAAGTACAAAAGCAAGCCAAGTGGAGGGTCATATGCATGTGTGTGTGTGTTCACACATGTATATGTGTACATATTTCTGTCCAGGGACAGCCAGGCTTACTTGGGGCTTGTTAAAAACACAATGACACAATTCTGTATCACATTCGCCTCATCTGCTACTAACCTCAATCCCCTTTTACCTTTCATTTCTCTCTCCTTATCCCTACTCTTTGTGGAAATAGAGCATCCATCACACAGTGGGTTATGGAATAGGTGCCCACATTTTTCAGATTTATTTATTTGACTGGGCATGGAGGCAGAATATGGTTGGAATACATTTAATATGGAGCCAAAAGGACCTGCTAATATAAATATTTGCCTTTAGCATTAGCTGGCTACCTGGCTACGTAGGGGAATCATTGGAAGAACTCAAAAAACAAAACACTAATGCCAATGCCAGAGTCCCATCTAAACAAATAGATTCTGTTTCCATTGTTTTGAGCGGAGTCCAAATTTAGGGCATTCATATTTTGCTGTATTCTTCTTCTTCTTTCCTCCCTTCCTCCTCCTCCTCTCTCTCCTCTCCTCACTTTTTCCTCAAAGCTCCTTAGGTAACATTAATATAGAACTTGATATCAGAGCTGGAAGGAAAAAGTAATATATTTCTAGGCAATGATGGTCAAGGAAGGAAACATTACCACCTATATATGAATGCAATAACCTGCACAGATACAGCATAAAACTAATGAAAGTGCATTCATTAGATTAAATCATATGAGGTCATTGCTTCTGTGTGATCAGTTTAAATTAAGTGTTATTGGGTCAGCATCTACTATGCACCTGGGTGATGCAACAAAGGTCTGTCTAGTCAAGGCTATGGTTTTTCCAGTAGTCATGTATGGATGTGAGAGTTGGACTAGAAAGAGGGCTGAGCACAGAAGAATTGATGCTTTTGAACTGTGGTGTTGGAGAAGACTCTTGAGAGTCCTTTGGACTGCAAGAAGAACCAGTCCATCCTAAGGGAAATCGGTCCTGGGTGTTCATTGGAAGGACTGATGTTAAAACCGAAACTCCAATACTTTGGCTGCCTGATGTGAAGAACTGACTCATTGGAAAAGACCCTAATGTTGGGAAAGATTGAAGGCAGGAGGAGAAGGGGACGACAGAGGATGAGATGGTTAGATGGCATCACTGACTCAATGGACATGAGTTTGGGTAAACTCCGGGAGTTGGTGATGGACAGGGAGGCCTGGCGTACTGCAGATGGGTTCACAAAGAGTCGGACACACCTGAGCGACTGAACTGAACTGAACTGATGCTACATGGGTCTTTGCTAATGTCTCCAATCTAGCAGTCCACTCAGTCAATTGTAAATCTTTCCCAACATGTCTGCTATTCCCATGATGGGGAATTTTTGATCCAGACATACCCAGCTCTTTTTGTGTGCTCTCAGGGGTTGACCAATAGTGTCTCACACGTAGTTGGCACTCATTGACTCTTTATGGGTTGACTGTAGAAGTGAGCAATTAAATTAAATGCTGAGAGTCATGAAATATGCAGGAAAAGACACAGTCTAACTCCCACATTCATGGAATTTATAATCTCATGTGAGAGTCACATGAAAAATATATCCATGGCTTCCCAGGTGGTCTCCAATGTGGGAGACTTAAGAATCATGGGTCCAATCCCTGGACTTGGAAAATTCCCTGGAGGAGAGCTTGGAAACTCACTCCAGTCCTCTTGCCTGGAGAATCCCATGGACAGAGGAGCCTGGCAGGTTACAGCCAATAGGGTCGCAAAGAGTCGGACAGGATTGAAGCGATTTTGTTGTTCTTGTTCAGTCACTCAGTCATGTCCGACTCTTTGCGACCCCATGGACTGTGGCATGCCAGACTTCCTTGTCCTTCACCATCTCCCAGAGTTTGCTCAAACCCATGTTCATTGAGTTGGTGATACCACCCAACCATCTGGTCCTCTGTCATCCCCCTTTCCTCCTACTTTCAATCTTTCCCGTCATCAGGGTCTTTTCCAATGAGTCAGCTCTTCTCATCAGGTGGCAAAAGTATTGTAGCTTCAGCTTCAGCATGAGTCCTTCCAATGAATATTCACAGTTGGCCTCCTTTAGGATGGACTGGTTTGATCTCCTTTCTTTCCAAGGGACTCGCAAGAGTCTTCTCCAAGACCCTGAGCCAGAGAACACTCAGAAGGTGCAAACAAAACTCTGTGTGCTCCAAGACCCAGGAAAAGGAGCAGTGATCTCCACAAGAGATTGAGGCAGACCTGCCTTTGAGTGTTTGAATGTCTCCTGGGGACAGACAGGTCAGCAGTGGCCTGCCACAGGGACTGGGGCTCTGGCAGCAGCAATCCTGGGAGGCGCAGCATGTGACAGAAGTCCTCTTGGAGGAGGTCACCATTAACCCCACCTTAGAGCCATCAAGCGGGTGACCCACAAACTGCATAATAATTATACCAAAGAAGTTCTCGCACTGTTGTGAAAGTTCTGGTGCCCACAACAGATTTCCCAACCTGGGGATCCAACAAAAGGACTGAGAACCCGCAGGGAATTTGACTTTGAAGGTCAACAGGATTTGGTTACAGAACATACACAGGACTGAGGAAACAGAGATGGTTTGAGGGTACAAACAAAATCTTTTTGCACCAGGGCCCTGGAGAAAGGAGCAGTGACCCCACAAGAGACTGAGCCAGACTTGCCTGTGAGTGTTCAGGAGACTCCAATAGAGGCGTGGGTCAACAGCAGCCTGCCACAGGGTCAGGGACACTGACTGCAGCAGTCCTGGGAGGCATGCATGCTGACATAAGTCCTTTTGCAGGTCGCCATTACCACCATTACCCCTACCATAGTTTGGCCTCAGGTCAAACTACAGGGAGGGAACACAGCCCCACTCATCAGCAGAAAATTAGCTCAAAGATTTACTAAGCATGGCCTTGCCCACCAGGGCAAGATCCAGGTTCCCCCACAGCCATCCCTCCCATTAGGAAGCTTCCACAAGCCTCTTATCCTTATCCATCAGAGGGCAGACAGAATGAAAACCACAATCACAAAAACTAACCATAACCAAACTGATTACATGGATCACAGCCTTGTCTAACTCAGTGAAAATATGAGCCAAGCCATGTAGGCCCACCCAAGATGGAAGGGGGTCATGGTGGAGAGTTCTGACAAAATGTGGTCCACTGGAGAAGGGAATGACAAACCACTTCCTCATTCTTGCCTTGAGAATCCTGTGAATAGTATGAAGTGATTTAGCATGCAAAATTAGAAAGTAACATGGGACATCCTCCCCCCAAAAAATTTGCTAAAGCAATTGAGGGCAAGATCTCTGGTCAAGAAGGGGAAAAATAATATGTATTATCATAGCTGATTTGCACTGTTGTACAGCAGAAAACATCACAACATTGTAAGGCAATTTTCCTCCAATTAAAAAATAAATTTAAAAAAAAAATAAGGGGAAAAATAATCATGGGACTAAGGAGTTAAGGAGGAAGGCTTTGAGAAGGAAATGAAACTTAAACTCAGTATGGAAGTTGTGGCAGAATTTGAAGGATTAGAATAGTAGCAGGCATTGTGTAAAGTGAGAATTACAATGTGGAAATGATAGCAATGGATGCCCCGTGTAACATGTGAGTAAGGATCTTGTTGTCTATACAGTTGACAAGAGCAACATATATTAAAAAAAAAAAAAAAGTAACAATAAACTCTCAATGAGTGGGATTTGTTCACAAGTGCATTCTTAGTTCCTAGAAATGTGTGGTGTATAGTGGGCTCCTAATAAATATTTGTTGAATAAATGACCAACTGTATAAACAACTAAATGAAAAATGAAGGAAGGCATGAAGAATCAGTATTAATCAGGTATTTATTTATTGCTCAACATTTATAAAGTACCTACTGTTTACCTGGTTATATGCTAGAAATTAGAGACACAAAGATGAATATAATTGTAGTCTCTATTGTCACATTCAGTGGTTCTCAAATTTTCATTGGCCTAAGAATCACCTAAGGAGTTTAGTAAAAATGAGGGTTCTTGGGATTTACTCCCTAGATATCTCAGAGATTCTGACTGAAAATGCTGGGGGTGGGGCTTAGGAATATATATTTTCATAATTTTTCTTCCCCTGGATACCAAGTACTCTGAGGATTATACTTGGAGAAATTCTTGTCTAGGAGAAAAGATCTAACATGCACCTCACCAAAGAAATCTCCCAATAACTGTGAATATCAGGTAAAAGGTGCTATAATAGAGACTCTCTCAGGGAATGACAGTGGTAGTATTATTGAACTGAGTCCTGAGTACTGAGTCGGCTTCTAGAGAGTCAGCATGAAAAGAAAGAAGGAGCAGCAGGGAGGTGTGAAAAAAACAAAACATTCAGGAAACGGCAGTTGGCTTGGTACAAAGACTTGATGTATCTTGGGATGCACCAATTTCTGTCAATAATCTTAATAGATAGTATTTTGGCTGCTTGACCTAACATTGTTGGGAAATAAAGGACAAGCAATGCTTAAATCAGAAGAACCAGTTAAAAACCTGGGAGCATTATAAAACAGAGAGACCACCACCATGTGACTGTGATCATGCTTCTGCAAGTCTAGCTGTAGCCCACTGTTGATGTTAAGTTCACAGATTAGGACGATTAGTCGGATGTTTACTTCTCTAATTATAGGAACTTTGGTTCTCCAGTGTTGGAAAAATTGAGCTTGAAAAAGCAGAACAAAACACTTTCTTGGTACTGACTTCCTCTGTACCAAGAATGTTCTTTTGTTTAACCAAGAAAATGTGACCTTTCACTTTAATTATCAAGAAAGGAACACATTTCCAACTAAATACAGATCATTCGGATATACTTCTTAAAAGAGGAATTTGGGCTGTTTATAAAAGACAGTTGAACACATCCTTTGGTACATCCATGTAAATCTGTAGGCTAATCTACAATTTTACTGTCTGAAAAGAATACAGAACATGATTCCAACATCTAGTTGTTTTTCCTCATATTGATGCTCCTGATTCTCCTTTTGACATCAAACCCATGGGAAGAGAATTTTGTGAGTTATCCAAGAAGAGAGAAGCAAGTTGACAGAAAACTACAATTTAGTCTGAGTCTATTGAGTATTATGTAATTCAAGACTCATCCTCCTGCATAATTTAGATGCTTCAGCTCAGACAGGCTTGGTCATTCCTCAAATATGAGACATGCTTAAGAAAAAGACTGTCAATCATAAATTGGGGAGATTGTAGGGACAAAACTCCCAGGCTACCCATCTCTGAAAATAATTATTAATTTAAAACACAGTCATCATCTTCTGGGACTTCTACAAGCGCAGAACGTTTGGAGGGGCTGTTTTCTTAGGCCTGTGGCTTGGATGTGAGGACACTATCTCTTCGGTTTCCTGTAGTGGATCATCACCTTTCTAGCCTAGCCGCGCACAGGCTGACATCACCAGTACATGTTAGTAAGGGCCTTCAGAGGCTGGGGGATGGGAAGTTGTTATTTCATCAATCACAGTAGAAGAGGTTCCCAAGTGACCAAAAGGTAGGTTTCTTTCTTTTTTCAGGTTGAATTTCTTCTGCCACATTTAGTCAAGGCTACACCCCAGGTCACTGACCTCCTATCTGAAAGAAGCATCATTTAGGGGTTGCCCTCCATACCTCAGCTGCTCCCTCCAAGCTTTCTCTCTCATGTGGGTGCAGTTACTTCAGTCCCCTGCAGCATTTCATGGCTATTTTTTGTGGGACAAAATGGTTTCTTTCACATATACAACATGCCACAAGATGCTATTCCTTTTAATAATCAGAACAGTTGAGTGTTTCTACCTCATTGAATGCTCTTTTTTTTCTCTTGAACTGTCTTCTGTTTCCACACCAAACATATTGGGTTTCATTGTGCTAGACGGTGGAAGTGAAAAGTGTTAGTCACTCAGTCATGTCCGATACTTTGTGAACCCATGGACTGGACTCAAGCCCGCCAGGCTCCTCTGTCCATGGGATTCTCCAGGCAAGAATACTGGAGTGGGTTGCCACATCCTTCTTCAGGGGGTTTTCCCAAGCCAGGGATTGAACCTGGGTCTCCCTCATTGCAGGCAGATTCTTTACCATCTGAGCCACCAGTGCACTGTTCCTTCTTATCCTTTTGAATTTAGAAGCAAATTAAAAGCTGAAGTTCTGACTTATTTTGGTGCCTGTGACCAAAAGTAGGAGCTTCATCTCCCATCACTAGGACCCTATTTATGGATGCTTTAACTTGAAGAGCTGAGTCATACTTAAGGAGCTTCATTTCATTGGATTGATATAGGCATCTCTGAACCTGACTTCTTTCTTGGGTCTTGTTCTCTATCATTGCTTCATTTACCCTCTTCTCTTCCTCTTGAAGTATTTTTATGTATAATCAAATCAGTGGGAACTTAAAGGGAGAAGAAGACATATGATCCTTTCAATGCCAGTTGGGTCTGATTTCCCAAATTGCACCTCAAAGCATTTTGTGGTATGTTTCTTGGCGAAAGTCTAAACAATTATATAAGGCTTTCCTCTTCCTGTATATGTGTGGTCACCATACAAATCCAGTAACTATATATATCACCAGTCACCAACAACCTTTGCAGTACTACTAGGTTTTGTCCCCAAATGGCAGTTATTTAAACTTTCATGATGACATAAATCTTAAGGCTGGCCCTGAAAAGTCATGGAGTAATTGACAGCCTTTGTTTCTTGATCTCCAAGGCCAGGTACCCTATGGCAGATGCTGTTTGTACATTGATCCCCATGAAGGATCCCTGCAGACAGTTTCCATTCAGGGCAATGGCTTCCTGCAGCTTTTTACCTAAGAGCATCTGTTCACCTTATATTTAGCCTATGCATAGAACAGCAAGAAAAGTCAAATAGTAAGGTGTCAGGAAGGAGCCTTGCCTGTTGAGGAAGAAAAGATTTCGTGTCCCTCTTGGGACAATTCTGAAGTGTGTTCGGCACAGTTTTTCAGAGAGTGCCCAGTGGGATTGAATTCCAGTGAAGCTCAGCCATCATCTGATGATGAACTTACCCTTCACTGGTTCTGCCCTGTCTCCCTTCCTCCTGCCGTTGGCATGCTTTGTGGGATTACCTTCAAAATAAATTTACAGTGAAAACCTTATCTCTGGGTTTTTTCTAAGTAGTACCCAAATGAATACAGATCCCAAGCAAGTATGGGACCTGTCTTAACCACCACCCAAATCATTCTCCTTAGAATCAGGAACTATAATACACAATGATTTATGGTTTCTTGCAGCATATTGCCTTGACTGAACAATGAACAATTGATAGCACTCCCCATACTAATGTTTCATGCTATCACCAGGGATTCCTATGTTGGCAGGCAAAACAAAGAGACCATGAACCAAATGAGTGTACCTGCCTTCCCCCAAGAAAGGCTCCAGGTCTTTAATAAAAGGTTTGTACAAAAAGGCTGGGATGAATGCTAGTTTCTGGCCTTTTCTTGCAAGTTTCTTAGGCATTTTTATTACACCCATACAAGGTTATTTATTCCTTCTTCTTCATCAGGAGCATCAGCTCTTGAATGATCTTTCTCCCAGGGTTGTACTGCCTAGTGCAGAATATTTTCCACAACTTCTGCCCAACACTAATGAGGTGTTTGGGGAATCCAGCCAGAGAAGAAAATCCCACGTGTGGTCCTTCAGGTCTCAGATGATTATGAGCCTTGGATAGCAGGCCTCCTGGAGGTAGTTGCCCTTCCCACCCCACACAAGGTGCTCAGCCAAGGCACTGCAGTTTTCTGGAGAGAGCTGCAGTCAAAGCTCAGGCCTCACCCCTCAGTACCAGGCCAACCATGCTTATACTCACACCTGCATCCCTAACCCAGATACCTCCTTCTGGTGTTTCAGCCGAGGCACTTCCTAGCTGTCTTCCTTATCCAGAATCTTGGCTAAGGCACTTTTCTCCACTCTGATTCAGTACTTTCTCTACTCCTAGCCCGTTCTCCTTTTCCTACCCCCAGACTACTAGATTCATAACGAGAAGGACCCCTTATTTATTTATGGGGTCTCCTTCTACAGTGAGACCACTCTTCCCATCTGTACTGCATGTCACGTCTGATCCTAGCTGGGTGCTGTTCCATGGGAAAAGTTGGAACACTGGGAAGCCAGTGCTTTTCCTTCGGGCCTCTTGCTTGTGCAGTCACAGTAAGTGATTAAAGGCTTGATTGTCACTTTCAGTTTGGCTCATCGCCCTAAGTGACCACTTTGACAGCTAGAAGCTCAACAACAATCTGCTGACCATCACGGCCCATGTTGGACACTTGGTTCACAGTGACCCGAGTTGGACACTTCGCTGTCACAGTAAAGGCATATACTTGGTTGGATTCTGGGGGAGGAAATATCACCACAGACATGGCAAGGAAAGGCTCCTGCCTTTAAGTATCAGAGTCATGATTCCAAAAGGTAACCCCTAGATCTCCTGAGATCTCCTTAGCCTTTGGTGTTTGTTTTTTTTCAAACTTGACTCCAATCCCCAGTGTCTTAGTCTGGGTTTTTCTAGCACCCTCCTAATGATGTCTATAAATTCTTGATCTTACTTCCTCATGGCCCTTTTTCTCCTATGCTGACATGGGGCAAATGCACTTTTGATCTAGATGCAAATTTCTTTTTGCCAAAATCTGCCAGAAATGCTGTCTCACCAAGCATACTGTGATTTTTGGCTTCACTAATATTTTGCGGGGTCACATTTCTCTAGGGTAAAAATTCCACTATGCACAACCCAGGGCTTCCCTGGTAGCTCAGCTGGTAATGAATCCATCTGCAATGTAGGAGACCCCAGTTCCATTCCTGGGTCAGGAAGATCCCCTGGAGAAGGGACAGGCTAAGCACTCCAGTATTCTTGCATTTCCCTGATGGTTCAGATGGTAAAGAATCCACCTGCAACAATCCCTGGGTTCAATCCCTGGGTTGGGAAGATCCCCTGGAGGAGGACATGGCAACCCACTCTAGTATCCTTGCCTGGAGAATCCCCATGGACAGAGGAGCCCAGTGTGCTACAGTCCATTGGGTCGCAAAGAGTCAGGCATGACTGAGTGACTAAGCGCATGCACAATCCTGGGATATTTTCTAGCTGCTCACTCCAGGGAGTTCTCTCCTGGGAGTAGCTGTGACTGGGCAACATGTAGTTTCCAGCTCTCCTAGGAATTCTGTGAGGGTAAAAATGGCTTTTTTCAAAACCATGAGAGTGATTCTCACTTCCTTCCACCTCCAGTTTCCCCTCATACCACAGATTCTTCCATTTCTCTTCCTTTAAACTCCTGAACTATTGCTCCCATATCAGAGTTAGCATGAACTTCTCCCTCTCCACATTTCCCAGATGTCAGAGAAAGGAACTAAAGAGGCAAATACTGAAGTGGGTTAGTTTGACGAGGCTATGGCAAAATCTTGGAACACTTGCAAGTGAAGGATCTGTGCCCTCGTACAACTATAAATGTAGTAAATGAGTCCACACTCCTTATCTATAAAGTAAGTATAAAGTAGGCATGGTTTTCTCATTTTACAGACAAAAGCATGGGTTTAGAGAGAGGTGATGCAAATTTCCCATTATCAAATACCTTGGAAGTTGTGGAGTTGAGATTTAAACTCCTGTTGTGGTCTTCACACCAGTGCAACTCTTCCAGTTAATCGATTTATTTGCTCATCATTTTGATGAAGAGTTGTATTGATGTCGAGACCAAAACAGGAGTTTAAATCTCAACTCCACAACTTCCAAGGGGTTTGATAATGGGAAATTTAAATCACCTCTACTTACTTTATAGTTCATTTCAGTCGCTCAGTGGTGTCTGACTCTTTGTGACCCCATGGACTGCAGCACGCCAGGCTTCCCTGTCCATCACCAACTCCCCAAGTTTACCCAAACTCATGTCCATTGAGTTGGTGATACCATCCAACCAAGTCATCCTCAGTCATCCCCTTCTCCTCCTGCCTTCAATCTTTCCCAACATTAGGGTCTTTTCCAAGGAGTCAGTTCTTCACATCAGGTGGTCAAACTATTGGAGTTTCAGCTTCAACATCAGTCCTTCCAATGAATATTCAGGACTGATTTCCTTTAGGATGGACTGGTTGGATCTCCTTGCAGTCCAAGGGACTCTCAACAGTCTTCTCCAACACCACAGTTCAAAAGCATCAATTTTTCGGTGCTCAGCTTTCTTTATAGTCCAATCATCACATTCATACATGACTACTGGAAAAACCATCTAGCTTTGACTAGATGGACCTTTGCTGGCAAAGTAATGTCTCTGCTTTTTAATACACTGTCTAGGTTGGTCATAGCTTTTTTTCCAAGGAGTAAGCATCTTTTAATTTCATGGCTGCAGTCACCATTTGCAGTGATTTTGGAACCCGAGAAAATAAAGTCTCTTACTGTTTCCATTGTTTCTCCATCTATTTGCCATGAAGTGATGGGACTGGATGCCACGATCTTCGTTTTTTGAATGTTGAGTTTTAAGCCAACTTTTTCACTCTCCTCTTTCACTTTCATCAGGAGGCTCTTTAGTTCTTAGGTTTCTGCCAGAAAGGTGGTGTTATCTGCATATCTGAGGTTATTGATAGAACTTTCCTTTACAGATAAGGTGAGTTAAATGTTCAGCATCTGTGCCTAGGACACAGTGAGCACTTTATTGTATCTATCCTTATCCCTGGAAAAATGTTAAATTTTTAGCTGGAAATGCTTATTTCATGTTCCTGGATCCCAGTCATATATATAGTCCATAAGAAACATTTCCTTGAAGACTCCTAATAGATCAAGTGAACCCATCCTGCTTTTCTGCTCAACTGTGTGGAACACAAAATTACGTGCATCTCCTTCTTTTACACCTGAAAATGTTTATGAAGAGAGAGCCATTGTGGAGTGTGAGCGGATAGTTAAAGATGAAGTTTGCATTGATTTTAAAACCTCTATGCCTGCAGGTAATTGATTTTTTTTACTGAGCTCTTTTTGTTTGTGTGAGCTGTTTTTATTTGTTTGTTCTTTTCTTTTAAGGCTTCAGGATGCTCTGGCTTTTTTTAGTTAATTACAGATATTTAGAGTTATTAACTTGAAAAGCCATAACTTTTCAGCATCAAATTTCCTTGAATTTCACTTTTATTCCAACTTAAAGATTAAAAAACAAGAAATCACAAGAGACCAGGTTCCCTTCTTCTCAAAAGAAATACAAAAGAAACTTAAAAACACATGTCGATAGCTCTCGTAAAAATAGTGTGCAAAATCATACATCAGGCATTTCACGTTCAGCCCCCACTTTAGATAAAATACTTATAAAGAAAAAAATACTTGTAAAGAGGCATAAATGTATTATGTACAAAGAATTGATTATAATATGCATATTTTATTATGGGAAATTTCAAATATTAAAGTGGACAGAATAGGATAATGAATCCCCCATACCTCAGCTATTATCAACTAACAGCCAATCTTAATTTCTCTCTAGTCCCACCTGTTTTATTGAACTCTTTTTAAAATGTGGCTTTGTGAAAGAACTAAAGCAGATTACAGTTTCAACAGAGAGTAAATGAAATAGTTCCTGGCTTCTTATTTGGTACTGAGGTTGAAGGCAATTCATTGCCACTGAATCATAAGGCAAATGGTCCTCTTGAGTGGGATCTCGTTTTTTTATAGCTGGTTTCCACAATCTGGGGCTTCCCTTGTGGCTAGCTCAGCTGGTAAGGAATACTCCTGCAATGCGGGAGACCTGGGTTCGATCTCGGGGTTGGGAAGATCTCCTAGAGAAGGGAAAGGCTACCCACTCCAGTATTCTGGCCTGGAGAATTCCATGGATTATACAGTCCATGGAGTCACAGAGTCGGACACGACTGAGTGACTCTCACACTTCCACATTCTGAGCAAAATGAAGGGGAAATTAAAACTGCAAATGACTCTTGCTATAATTTTCAATGCATTTGATCAGAACTTTCATTTTCTTCCTATCTGGACTAAATCATTTCCTCAATGCACTTCTCTAGGTTGCATTTGTTGACTTAATTAAAAAGAGGATTTCAGGAGTAGTGACGTGATCACTGAGAAAAAACAGGCCTAGTGAATTTAACAATTGCAGGACATCCTGAAATTTTCATAAAACATCATATTAATATACGTCTTCAAAAATATTACATGAATGGCAATACCATGACATGATAGAGAAACAAATGGAATATAGCTTATACGCTGATGTAGTATAAAATATATCATTATTTAGAAATTTTTCTCCACTATAACAACAACAGCCTCAGACATGAATATAGAATTTGCCAATTTATCTCTTAAAACTACTCAATGTTTGTAGTCCTGGAAACTATACAATGTTAGACTAAAAGTAATGAATACAAGTTAAGAAAGGAGAACTGGCCAGACGAACTCAGACAGTGAAAGTCAAGATTGAAACATGGAAATAAAAATATCATTACAGAGCAAAGCAAGACTTGAAATTCCAGACAGATTTTCAACTAGAGTCTAAGCTGAGTAAATCTAAAGATTTTCTCAATTTATGCTGTGAAAATAACTGCACCCAAAGATGTTCTACCTTTTCATCAAAGCATTATCAATTCATTGTTAACTCACCATTTGGAAAATATTGCATAAAGCCTCTTAGGCATATTATTTTAAATGTAGGAAAGGTACATTCCTTTTCTGTGCAAAGTGTGAATTCCCATACTGGAATGAATTAGTAATCAAGATCATTAAAATATTAAAAAAATAAAAGAGACATGCCTCAGGAATTATGCATGCCAACTTCCTTGGCAGCTAGCCTGGGTGTAACTCATAGTCACTTTCATAGGCCCTGGAACAACTAACCTGGTCTTTTGTTTTGATGATATCTTCTTATGTGGAATATCCTTCTGTTCTCCAAAGAGAAATCTTACTTCCCAGAGTTTTCATCTCTTCCTTCTCCCATTATCAGGACACTGGATTCTGTTATCTTTGCCTGATGTCCTTTCTCTGATTATAACACATAAACAGAGGGAGCAACTGGGTACTGGCTGATGAGAAAGCTCTCAGACCCCTTCTCTGAGCAGCCTTCATCTCTCACACACCAATACCTCAAATGGTGCCACTGGAATCACTTCTGAGAGTTAACTGTCACCTGTCTTCACCTGACCTTACAGGGTCAACTCAAGAAGTCTTACTTATTCCCCTCCAATGCAATGGGGAATTCAGAAAGAGTGAGATTCTGACTTGAGGATAGGAACCGGTTCTCATCCATTTCCATATACTCAGTATGTGCCTGTCGTGTGATAGGTGCTCAGTAAAAGGTCAGTGAAATGAAAATAAACAAAATAAAATATTTGATGAGGAAATGCTAAAATTAGGGAGAAAAGGTCTAGAAAGTGAAGACCAGATATCCACCATCTTTACCTCTTTGCTACAGATGGTCCTTGAAGTTCAAACTCACTTGTCAGGTGCCACCAACTGCTTTCTGGTAACACGTTTCTAAGAGCAAACTGCCCTGCTTCCTGGGTTCCAGTCTTCAAACCTCTCTAGTCTAGATGTCCCTGATAATTGAGATGTCTCTCCAGGAACCTGGACCTGCAAACAATTGCATAAGCAGAAAGTACTTTCTACCTGTCCGAGGAGTGAGAAGAAAATGGATCAGTCTACAGGGCATTAGAAAGGGAGAAGGAAAGGAATTAGAAGTATGAATGGCAGAACTACTGCATTCATCTCTGAGGAAAACTTTGTGGAAAATAAGCAGAAATGGATAGTTTTAAGGAAAACAATTTTGAGATCTCTGCTTGTTTCCACTGACTTTAAAACTCCAAAAATCAGAATAAACTTCCATTCAGCAATTTATTAGCATTTTGCCATGTTTCCTTTTTTTTCTCTCTCTCTTTCTCTCCCTCTTATCCTCATTCAAATGGAATCCCATAGCAAAGTGACCTTGATCCCAAAGTTTCACAGAACTTGGTGAGAGAGCACTTTTAATTCATAATTGCATACATCCATTTTTCCCCCAAGTCGTACTCATGTTTCCAGAGTGATTCCAGTCCTGGCTCTATACAGTGGATGGAATCTAAAGCCCTATCCTATTTTAGGCCATGAACAGCCCAGACTCATGATTATTTTATGGCTATTTTTAATGACAATTGGAGAATATAAATAAGAAGGAAGAGGTGAGGGAATTCTCTGGTGGTCCAGTGGTAAAGAATCCACCTGTCAATGCAGGGGACAGGGTTCAATGTCTGGTGCAGGAATATTCCACATGCTGTGTAGCAATTCAGCCCTTGCACCACAACTAGAGAGCCCACTCTCTAGAGCCGGGGCTCCACAACAAGTGAAGCCATCACAATGAGAAACCTGCGCACTGCAACTAGAGAGTAACTCCCACTTGCTGCAACTAGAAAAAGCCTGTGTGCTGCATCAAAAACCCAGTGTGTCCAAAAATAAATAAAGAAAAAGAGGGAAGATGTGAGGGGTGGAAAGCCAACACCTGTTGCCCCACATACACCTGGATTTGTAGAAAGAAGGATGTTTTTCCACATCCTCTTATGATCTTAAACTCAGAGAAGACACCAAGGACCAGCTAATATAAAAGGGTACACAGAACTAAAATCTGTGGACTTACCAAGTGTTCTTCCCTACTGTGGAAGTTACCATTTGTCAGATTTTATCCTCTGCTTAGAAATATGGAACAATCATGCAGAATCATTTAGGTCAACCAGCGATCTTACAGATACAGGAAGTAAGATCCAGAGAGAGGAAGTGACTTGCTAATGTTGGTGTGGCTTGTAAATACCAGAGTCAGTACTTGGACAAGTGGTTTCCTGGTCTCAGTTTGGCGTACTTTCTTCCATACTACTCCTTCTTTTCATAAAACTTCCCTGGAAGTTTAATATGATGTTCTGTCAAGTAAGGTGCCTAAAATAACTTACCAAATTCACAGTTCATGAGTCAGCAATTACATGAGCGGGAGAAAAATAAACCAGAGGGAGAAATCTAATGACAAGTATTTTGGATAAATGACTCAAAGGCGTGAGGACACAATGCAGTTTATAAATTAATTTAAAATGTCTCCTTAAATAAGTCCGACACAACTGAGCACACACATCATCATTATCATCTCCTTAAACCAACACTTTGATTGAAATATATTGAGATGCTGTCCTCATGCTCCAGGCTGTGACTCAAGGCCACTTTCATTTTGGGAGGATCTAGCAAATGTGGTCCAAGAATCCTATACCATCCAAACTGTTGTACCCAAGTGAACAGAAATGAGAAGCATTGTCAAAGACTGAGTTTATCCTCACTCACCCTTGCTAAAAAGGTGATGAACATTATAAATCAACTATATTTCCAATTAAAACAAAGAAAAAATGGAATATAAACAACAAGGTCCTATTGTATAGCACAGAGAACTATATTCAATATCTTATGATAAGCCATAATGGAAAAGAATATATTTTTTTTTTAAATTTATATACATACCCTGATTCTGAGAAAGATTGAGGGCAGGAGGAGAAGGAGTTGACAGAGGATGAGATGATTGGATGGCATCACCAACTCAATGGATGTGAGTTTGACCAAAGTCAAGGAGATAGTGAAGGGCAAGGAAGCCTTGTGTGCTGCATTCCATGGGGTTGCAAAGGGTCAGACATGACTTAGGGACTAAACAACAATACATACGTATAAATGAATCACTTTTCTGTACAGCGGTAATTAACACAACATTGTAAATCAACTACTTCAATTTAAAAATTAAAATTAAAAAAGCAATGAATGAATATAGTTTGGGAAGAAGGATTTGAATTCAGAAAGATGGTATATTTTATATTTTCTGTTTATAGTCAAATATTTTAAAGTTGAAAATAAGAAAATAAAAAATCAAGCCATACTGAAACTTAAAACAAAGTTAAACTAAAGATGATCAAAAGGTACAATTTTCTAGTCATAAAGTAAATTAATCCTGGGACTATCTCATACAGTATTGTGGCTATAATTAATAATACTGCATTGTATATTTGAAAGTTGCTAGGAGAGTACATCTGAAAAGTTCCCATCACTCAAAATATTTTGTAACTATGTGTGGTGATGGATGTTAAGAAGATTTATTATTTTTCAATATATACAAATATCAAACCATTATATTGCACCCCTGAAATTAATATAATGCTAGACTTCAGCTTTATCTCAATGAAAATGGAGCTCTAATATACTCAAGAATCTGGTGAGTATTTTTGTTAGAGGGCATACGACACATAGAGTTTAGAGAACTGGGGCTCCTGAGGAAAATAAATAAATGCTGACAAACTAACATAGCACATGAAACAGCTAATGGCAGTAAATCAGGCATCCTCCATCAAGAGCAATTATGTTTTGCTCTTTTATTTATTCAGGAAACATGTCAATGTGTTAGAAATTAAGGATACAGATGAATCAAGCCTGGCTTTCATTCTCAGGGTCTTCCCTAGTGGCTTGGACTGTAAAGAATCTGCCTGTAATGCAGGAGACCCAGATTTGATCCCTGGAGAAGGGAAAGGCTACCCACCCTAGTATTCTTGCCTAGAGAATTCCGTGGACAGTGGAGCCTGGTGTGCAACAGTCCATGGGGTCGCAAAGAGCTGGACATGACTGAGTAACACTTGTTTTACTTTGCTTCATTCTCAAGCTAATTAGGGAAATAGGACATGACCATTGGAATTTCAATACAGACTATAAGAAGGTTTTAATAGGCTGTGGACTTATAGATGTTAAACCCTGGTGACCAAGAAGCAGAAAAAAAGTATAATTTTCCACAGCAGGATGCATTTAGGCGGGGGTAACTAGAAGGTTGATTCTAATATTAGGTTTGTAAGGCTTCAGTGGTAGCTGGAATCAGGAAGGAAGTTAAATTTGTAGGAATGGGGTGTGATGGAAAGTCTGATCTTAATAATCATGTCATTTCCTTCTCTGGAGCTCATATTTCTATTCTATAAAAGGGAGCTTAAAAAATATATTCACAGAATTACTGAGAAGATGCCAAGGATTAATATTGTAGCCCTTTTACTCCATTTAGCTATCAAGTGTCCCACAAGGGAGAATGCCAACTGGAAGGATTCATCCAAATCACATTAATCTTAATCTCTAACCTCTAAATCTCTAACTATCCACTCTTCATTGCCAGTGCTCACTTCAGTTCAATCATCATTTTTGAAGGTTTTCTTCACATCTGGTCTTAGCATATGAAGATTAATAACACACCCATTCTGTCACTGAGGAACTTCAAATTCTTTCCCTAAAAGTTTTCCCTGTAGTCATATAGCATTTTGTTTATATCTTTAAGATATAAATCTTTATTAATATCTTATGAAAATAATTATCCCACTGAACTTGGGGGGAATGTTACCGTCATACCACCAAATTACAAGCTTTCTTTGAGTGATGTCAACCTAATTCTTATTCAATTTTGTATCCTCAAACTTGTATTAAAAAATGCCTGCCATAAAACCATGCCCAATAATTGCTTTTGTTGTTGTTTATTTGTTTGTCTTTCTTGAATTGAAAATGATCATAAAAATAATATTGAATGCAAAATCACTGGATTTTATGTCACTGTAGTTCCAGTATTCCTAGAAGATTTTTTTTTGTTTTATTCCCAACATACACAAATTGGTTTATGTATGATAGTTATCATCATTAAAGGATTCCATGCAATGGCTTGTGTTTGTTTAAGTGATGTGGATTGTTTATCAGATTAGGGTATCACTTCTATTTCTCTTCTGCCTCTCCACACCTAATTCCCTAGAACTAGTAGTATCCCAACAAACTGCCCTTTCTTTCCTATACGGAAGAGTCATGGTTTATTTCTACCACTTCCTTTTCCTGACATAAACCCATTCCTAGTCTAGTAGGTTTGGGGGACTTCCCTGGTGGTCCAGGGGTTAAGACTACACCTTCCAAAGCAGGGGATACAACTTTGACCCCTGGTTGGGGAGGTAAGATCCCACAAGCCTCATAGTTATAAAACCAAAACATAAAAACAGAAGTAACAGTGTAACAAGTTCAATAAATACTTTAAAGATGGTCTATGGTCCACATGGTCTATGGCACCCCACTCCAGCACTCTTGCCTGGAAAATCCCATGGACGGAGGAGCCTGGTGGGCTGCAGTCCACGGGGTCGCTAAGAGTCGGACACGACTGAGCGACTTCACTTTCACTTTTCACTTTCATGCATTGGAGAAGGAAATGGCAACCCATTCCAGTGTTCTTGCCTGGAGAATCCCAGGGACGGGGGAGCCTGGTGGGCTGCCATCTATGGGGTTGCACAGAGTCGGACACAACTGATGTGACTTAGCAGCAGCAGCATGGTCCACATAGACCTGTAGAATCTTATGGACAGAGGAGCCTGGTGGGCTACAGTCCATGAGATTGCAGAGTTGGACATGACTGAAGTGACTGGGCACATGTTCCACATCAAAAAAAAAAAAAAAAAGATTCTTCAGTCCTCCCTGCTGGCTCAGTGGTGAAGAGTCCACCTGCCAACGCAGGAGAAATGCATTCAGCCTCTGATCCAGGAGTCCACATGCCTTGAGGCAATTAGGCCCATGTGCCACAGCGACTGAGCCCATATGCTGCAACTACGGAAGCCCTCACACCCTAGAACCTGCACTCCGCAACAAGAGAACCCATCGCAATGAGAAGCTGTGTACCTTACTAGGGAGTAGCCTCCATTCACTGCAACTAGAGAAAGCCAGGGCTTCTCAATTGGCTCAGTAGTCAAAAACTCGCCTGACAATGCAGGAGACATGAGAGATGTGGGTTCGATCCCTGGGTCAGGAAGATTCCCTGGAGAGGGAAATGGCAACCCACTCCGGTGTTCTTGTCTGGAGAATCCCATGGACAGAGGAACCTGATGGGCTATAGTGCACGGGGTCACAAAGAGTCGGACACGACTGCAGAGACTTAGCACATCACAGAGAAAGCCCAGACAGCAATGAAGACCCAGCACAGCCATAAATAAATAAATACAATCAAAATAAACATTTTTTAAAATCTTGAAAAAAAGAAACTCAGTCTTTAGTTATAATGCCAAGCATTAGATAGACATTGCCCAAATTTCCAACCTGGAGTATAAAACTTTGACTAATGGATCTCCAGCTAACTCTGACAGAAGCTGTACCTGGGAAAATAAAATGGACTTTTCAAGGGATAAAGAATCCTATGTAACATACATATTAGCTTCAGAAAATGAAAGGGGAAGAGTAAACTTAATCCCTCCTCAGATGTAACACTGTTTTTCATCCAGAAGCTTTATTATATGTGCAACTGCCTAGGGTTCAGCTGGGTAACAGAAAAGAATCTAGCTTGATGTTATTTTTTTTAGCAAACATCTACTCATCTCTAACCCAGGGAGATAGTGAAGGACAAGGGGGCCTGGTGTGTTGCAGTCCATGGATCACAAAGATTCGTACATGACAGTGGCTAAACAACAACAATCAGAATGAAAATCTAGGCTTTAAGGGATAATGCAAACAAAGGCATTCTAGTAAACAAGCACCAAGGCTTAACTGAATCCTAATTTGCCCATATTAAAATTTCACTAATTTTTCATTCATCTATATCACCAATTTTTCAAACAAATGTAACAGGTAGATCTCTTTGGAATGTGTCTGACTGCTTATGAAATTTATTCATTCAGTTAACTCTTATTCTGTGTTCAGAATTGTGCCAATCAATAGGGTTAGAGAGACGGAAGCCACTGCCTGTTCTCAAGGTAACTGGTTTAGTTAGTGGGGAAGACGGATAAGTATACATGTTGCAAATCACACACATAACACCACAATTTGAAATTTTCTTGACTTGAGAATAAAAAAGCCATGTCAAGTGTGAAAGAAAATGATTTTTAATGACCCTCCCCAAAGAATCTATTAATATTCAAAATTAAAAGAAATTTTTAAAAAATCTAGACTAGAGAACAATGGGGGTGAAGGACAAAGGAACTCAAATGTCTAGAGTAAGAGGAAAAGGATAATGAGTCAGAAAAAAGTATTAAAAGAATCTAGGGTGAGTCTTGTTGTGAGAAGAGTAGGACTTGAAAAGAGAATTCCTGGGATCCAGACAAAGAAAACATTAGTGTCCAGAAAGATGGAAAAAGTGAAATCAAATGAAATAAGTATGTATTCCAAGACTATGTATACCAGGAGTTGGCATGCATGTATACCATGCGATTTGGGGGTTTGAACACTAAACCTAAACATATGGACTCTATATGATTATATGATCCAATTAAAAGAATGGGCATAGGAACTGAATAGACATTTTTCCCAAAGAAGGCACACAGATGGCCAAAAGGCACATGAAAAGGTGCTCAGCATCACTAATCATTTGGGAAATGCAAATCACAGTCATAGTAAGATATCACCTCACACCTGTTAGAGTGGCTATTATCAAGAAGACAAGAAATAACAAGAGTTGGTGAGGATGTGGAGAAAAAGGGAATCTTTGTACACTGCTGGAGAGAGTGTAAGTTGGTATAGCCACTCTATAAAACAGTGTGGAGGTTCCTCAAAAATTAAAAATAGAACTATCATATGATACAGCAATTCCACTTCTGGGTATTTATTCAAAGGAAACACAAACACTAATTTGAGAGGACATATGTATCTCCTTGTTCATTGCAGCATTATTTATGATAGTCAAGACATGGACACAACCTAAGTGTCCATCAACAGATGAATGGATAAAGATGTGGTTTATATACACAATAGAATATTACTCAGCCATTAAAAAGAAGGAAGTTTTAGCTTTTTGGACAGTCGGGGTGACTTTGAAAGCATTATGCTAAGAGAAATAAGTCAGACAGAGAAGAAACAAATAACAGTTGATATCATTGTATGTGGAATCAAAAACAAACAAGCCAAAAATCAGAGACACAGAGAATAGATTGGTGGTTGCCAGAGGCAGCGTGGAGCAGGGGGTAAGGTGTGTGAAATAAAGAAAGGTCATCAAAAGGTACAAATGTTCAGTTATAAAATAAATAAGTCTTGGGGATGTAATGTACAGCATGGTGACTAATTAATACTGTACTCTATATTTGAAAGTTGATGAGACCAAATCTTAAAAAATTTCTCATCATTTGTTTATTTTTGCTTTTATTTCCAATATTCTGGGAGGTGGGTCATAGAGGATCCTGCTGTGATTTATGTTGGAGAGTGTTTTGCCTATGTTCTCCTCTAGGAGTTTTATAGTTTCTGGTCTTACATTTAGATCTTTAATCCATTTTGAGTTTATTTTTGTGTATGGTGTTAGAAAGTGTTCTAGTTTCATTCTTTTTACAAGTGGTTGACCAGGTGAAGCTTTGCACAACAGAAGGAAACTATAAGCAAGGTGAAAAGACAGCCTTACAGAATGGAGAAAATAATAGCAAATGAAGAAACAGAACAAAGGATTAATCTCAAAAATATACAAGCAACTCCTGCAAGCTCAATTCCAGAAAAATAATGACCCAATCAAAAAATGGGCCAAAGAACTAAACAGACAATTCTCCAAAGAAGACATACAGATGGCTAACAAACACATGAAAAGATGCTCAACATCACTCATTATCAGAGAAATGCAAATCAAAACCACAATGAGGTACCATTACACGCCAGTCAGGATGGCTGCTATCCAAAAGTCTACAAGCAATAAATGCTGGAGAGGGTGTGGAGAAAAGGGAACCCTCTTACACTGTTGGTGGGAATGCAAACTAGTACAGCCACTATGGAGAACAGTGTGGAGATTCCTTAAAAAACTGGAAATAGAACTGCCATATGACCCAGCAATCCCACTGCTGGGCATACACACTGAGGAAACCAGATCTGAAAGAGACACGTGCACCCCAATGTTCATCGCAGCACTGTTTATAATAGCCAGGACATGGAAGCAACCTAGATGCTCATCAGCAGACGAATGGATAAGGAAGCTGTGGTACATATACACCATGGAATATTACTCAGCCATTAAAAAGAATTCATTTGAATCAGTTCTAATGAGATGGATGAAACTGGAGCCCATTATACAGAGTGAAATAAGCCAGAAAGATAAACACCAATACAGTATACTAATGCATATATATGGAATTTAGAAAGATGGTAACGATAACCCTATATGCAAGACAGAAAAAGAGACACAGATGTATAGAACAGACTTTTAGACTCTGTGGGAGAAGGCAAGGGTGGGATGTTCTGAGAGAACAGCATTGAAACAAGTATACTATCAAGGGTGAAACAGATCACCAGCCCAGGCTGGATGCATGAGACAAGTGTTCGGGGCTGGTGCACTGGGAAGACCCAGAGGGATGGGATGGAGAGGGAGGTGGGAGGGGGGATCGGGATGGGGAACACACGTAAATCCATGGCTGATTCATGTCAATGTATGGCAGAAACCACTACAATATGGTAAAGTAATTAGCCTCCAACTAATAAAAACAAATGGAAAAAAAATAATAAAATAAAGGAACCACTAGAGTAGTGGCTAGCACACACACAAACACACACAAAAAAGTTCTCATCAGAAGAAAAAAATTGCAACAATGTGTGTGATGAATGCTAATTAGAAACTGTGCTGATCACTGCAATATGTACAAATATTGAATCATTACATTCTATACCTAAAACTAATATAATGTTTTAGATCAATTATATCTCAAAAAAAGGAGAATTAAAAAAACATGATAAAATATCCACAATGGGTATTCCTTTTTAGTGAGCAGTTTTCCTCTAAATGATAGAGATTCAGGAACCCAGAGTCCTTTCATTTTGTGCCCCCACTATCTTCCATTTGTGGCTTCCAAAGTTGGCTGCTAGATTTTTAAGGACTTATCAGTAATACACATTACCTGTTACCTTCCACTGGCTAGAACTTCCACTGGCTAGATGTGGACACACCCATCTGTCAAGGAGGCTGAAAATTATCATTAGAATCTGTATCCAAGAAGCAGAAAAAACAGATTTGTTTAAGAGTGAGCCATACACTCCATAGCCCTGTGAAAAGTGAGTGTTAGTTGCTCAGTGGTGTTCAAGTCTCTGCAACCCCATGGGCTGCATGCAGCCTGCCAGGCTCCTCTGTCCATGTAATTCTCCAGGGAAGAGTACTGGAGTGGGTTGCCGTGCCCTCCTCCAGGGGATCTTCCCAACCCAGGGATCAAACCCAGGTCTCCCTCATTGCAGGCAGAATCTCAACCCACCAGTCCCAAATAAAGTTGCCTGTTTCCTACCCTCTATCCTCCTCATCTATGATCCAGCATGGATGATAATAGTAACTGAAATCAACTTATTTGACTTCCTGGACATCCTGATTGGCTCAGATATTGACACATGACCCACATTGGTTCAGTGAGACTCAATCCAATGATAGTATTGGAACTTTTGGCAACAATAATCTCTCTTTTCAGCATGGGTTCTGAGCTGTAAAGATATGAACTAGGACAAGTATTTTGCAGTGAGTAAACATTTTGTCAGACTTTATTTTCCTGGGCTCCAAAATCACTACAGATGGTGACTGCAGACATGAAATTAAAAGATGTTTGTTCCTTGGAAGAAAAGCTATGATAAACCTAGACAGCATTTTAAAAATCAGAGACATTACTTTGCCAACATAGGCCCTTCTAGTCAAAGCTATGGTCTTTCCAGTAGTCATGTATGGATGTGAGAGCTGGACCAAAAAGAAGGCTGAATGCCGAAGAATTGATGCTTTTGAACTGTGGTGTTGGAGAAGATTCTTGAGTCCCTTGGACTGCAAGGAGATCAAACCAGTCAATCCTAAAGGAAATCAGTCCTGAATATTCACTAGAAGGGCTGATGCTGAAGCTGAAACTCCAATAGTTTGGCCACCTGATGCAAAGAGCCTACTCATTAGAAAAGACCCTGATGCTGGGAAAGATTGAAGACAGGAGGAGAAGGGGACGACAGAGGACAAGATGGTTGGATGGCATCTCTGAGTCAATGGACATGAGTTTGAGCAAGCTCTGGGAGATGGTGAAGGACAGGGAAGCCTAGTGTGCTACATTTCATAGTGTTGCAGAGTGGGATGTGACTGAATGACTGAACAACAACAAAACATTTTGACAGGATGATGGGAGAGTCTGCTTGAGAATGAAGCCAACAAATAAGAAATCAGAGCTGAGAGATAGAAAGAGATGGCTTTTAATGATATCATTTGAGGGTATTTAGGCATGTCTGATGAGTCCTACTCCTGACTAAGATATCCAATAAATCCATAAAATATTGTTTCTCTTGAACCTAGTTTATACTGAGTTTCTGTCACTTATAGAGGCTTAATAGAGGCCCACTGGCAAAATTCTGGAGCTCCCTCTTGCCCCTCCTTCCTCCTATAATCCAATGACATAGACATACCTACTCAGCTCTTCCTGAGAGCAGTCCCTCTGTAGGCAAGTAAATGAACCCTTTGAGATGGGGCTGCCTACGAGTCATCCAGTCTCCATATGGCTGGACTGTTCATTTTCTCATTTGTGTTTTGTTTTGTTTTTACACACAGAAATTGTTTTAAATAAAATGCAATGCATTTCTCTCTAAAGTGGTCAGAGTCATTTTAACTAATTAAAATTTTGCTTCCTTTGTCTGTGGTTTTTGAAGATGAGTGATCTAATCAGGTCAGCACTGGAGAGTTTTGTTTCATCATAAGAGGCAAATTTCCATAGTTATTCCTCCTTTAAGAGGCAGTAGGATCCCAAATGGTGATAGCTGAAGCTGAGCAAAGACGTTATGTAAATCACATGGAGGAAGTGGTTACTGTAAGAATTTTGGGGTAGTCAGCAGGGACTGTTGCCGTTGCCTCTACTTCATCTATTTTTACTCTATTGAAAAATAAGTCTAATATAAAGGTTCACTTGTCATTAGTAAAGTACTAAGTTGATGCCTCATGTCTGCAAATGTCAGATTTCAAGGAAAATGCTAAAGAGATTATAAATAAAGAAGGCGGAACAGGATGCTTGAATTTCATGAGAGACAGAGAGAGAGAACAAAACAGTTGTGCAAGTACATTCAGTACATCATTCCAAATAAGGAAAATGCTACTTACAAAAGCACAGTCAGTTGGTACTATTTTGCAAGTCAACAGTAAACCAGACTAGCTTTCAGTTCAGTCGCTCAGTCATGTCTGACCGTTTGCGACCCCATGGACCACAGCACACCAGGCCTCCCTGTCCATCACCAACTCCCAGAGTTCACTCAAACTCATGCCTATTGAGTCGATGATGCCACCCAACCATCTCATCCACTGTTGTGCCCTTCTCCTCCCACCTGCAATCTTTCCCAGCATCAGGTTCTTTTCAAATGAGTCAGTTCTTCCCATCAGATGGCCAAAGTATTGGAGTTTCAGCTTCAGCATCAGTCCTTGAATATTCAGGACTGATTTCCTTTAAGATGGACTGGTTGGATCTCCTCGCTGTCCAAGGGACTCTCAAGAGTTCTCCAACGCCACAGTTCAAAAGCATCAATTCTTCAGTGCTCAGTTTTCTTTATAGTCCAATTGTCACATTCATACATGACTACTGGAAAAAGCATAGCTTTGACTAGACAGACCTTTGCTGGCAAAGTAATGTCTCTGCTTTTTAATATGCTATCTAGGCTGGTCATAACTTTTCTTCCAAGGAGCAAGTGTCTTTTAATTTCATGGTGGCAGTCACCATCTGCAGTGATTTTGGAGCCCCCCAAAATAAATTCTGTCACTGTTTCCACTGTATCTCCATCTATTTGCCATGAAGTGATGGGGCCAGATGCCATGATCTTCACTTTTTGAATGTTGAGTTTAAAGCCAACTTTTTCACTCTCCTCTTTCACTTTCATCAAGAGGCTGTTTAGTTCTTCACTTTCTGCCATAATTGTGGTGTCATCAGCATATCTGAGATTATTGATATTTCTCCCAGCAATCTTGATTCCAGCTTGTGCTTCATCCAGTCCAGCCTTTCTCATGATGTACTCTACATATAAGTTAAATAAGCAAGGTGACAATATACACCCTTGATGTGCTCCTTTCCCGATTTGGAACCAGTCTTTTGTTCCACGTCCAGTTCTAACTGTTTCTTCTTGACCTGCATACAGATTTCTTGGAATGCAGGTCAGGTGGTCTGGTGTTCCCATCTCTTTAAGAATTTTCCACAGTTTGTTGTAATTCACACAGTCAAAGGCTTTGGCATAGTCAATAAAGCAGAAGTAGATGTTTTCTGGAACTCTCTTGCTTTTTTGATGATCCAACAGATGTTGGCAATTTGATCTCTGGTTCCTCTGCCTTTTCTAAGTCCAGCTTGAACATCTGGAAGTTCATGGTTCATATACTGTTGAAGCCTGGCTTGAAGAATTTTAAGCATTACTTTGCTAGTGTGTGAGATGAATGCAATTGTGCAGTAGTTTGAACATTCTTTGGCATTGCCTTTCTTTGGGATTGGAATGAAGACTGAACTTTTCCAGTCCTGTGGCCACTGCTGAGTTTTCCAAATTTGCTGGCATATTGAGTGCAGCACTTTCACAGCATCATCTCTTAGGATCTGAAATAGCTCAACTAGAATTCCATCACCTCCACTAGCTTTGTTTGTAGTGATGCTTCCTAAAGCCCACTTGACTTCACATTCTGGGATGTCTGGCTAGATTTACCATTCAGTTATAGGGAGATAACAAGCCTGGTGTAATCAATTCATACAGAACAGAGAATAAGTATTTTTCATGGCCCAATTGTGGCTCAGCTGGTAAAGAATCCGCCTGCAATGCAGGAAACCTGGGTTCTCTCCCTGGGTTGGGAAGATCCCCTAGAGAAGGGAAGGACTACCCACTCCAGTATTCTGGCCTGGAGAATTCCATTGACTGTATAGTCCACGGGGTTGCAAAGAGTCAGACACGACTGAGTGACTTGCATTTCACTTCACTTCAATCTGTACAGAATTGGTGTGTGATTTTGGACTTTCCACGTTAGCAAGAAACTCGATGGCCATGTTGGGTCTAAAACTATCACTAGACAGAAACTCACAGCCTAGGCAACCACTCAGAATCACATACAAGAATCAAAATTCTTTAGAAAGTATATACTTCTTTTTGTGACATGACAGATGTAGAAATCACAATACTTACTTTTATGACATTTGAAGTCTTAACAATTTAATAGGCTCTGAGGCAGAACACAGAATCCTAAACCGAAGTTGACAGCTCAGTGCACTCAGAATGATTAAGGCAAACAAGTGTTTTTCAAGTTTGATTATTTATCTAGCTCTGTAGCAAAGGAATTGTAAGTGAAAAATAAGCCATGTGTCCTATCCCTCTCACAAGCTTTTGGTTATCAAATATCAAATTGCATAGAACAGTTGGAAGTGATCAGTAACAGGAGAGATCACTGAGGTGAAACAGAACCAATGTGAGACTAGCAGAACTGGTAGAATTTGGTTACTTTGGATGTGTAGAGAGAAGAAGACTGTTCTGGATTGGTATGTGTATGTGTGTGTTTTCACGTATTGTGTCCTGAGGGTTTTAGAGGCACCATACTGGCACCAATTTGACTGAGAGAAATAAATAATGCTCAGGTTTTTATAGTGAAGTAGGTTCAGATGAAAAAGGCTCTGGGAGACAAGGCAGGAGGGTGGACAGTTGATAGGGGAGGGAGCAAATGAGTCAGTATAATTCACTGCAGAGGAGAAAGGGTGGTGTGTTACTTTCTGATGGCTGATGTAGCAAGCTACCACAAACACAGTGGCTTAAAAACAGCACAAATTTATGATCTTACAGGTTGAGATATTAGTAATCCCAACTGTGCTGTGTTTTTTCTGGAGGCTCTATGAAAGAATCTGTTTCTTTGCCTTTTACAGCTTCTAGAAGCTGCCTAGATTCCTTGGCTCATTGCCCCTTCTTCCATATTCAAAACCATCAATCATATCACTCCAACCTCTACCTCCAGCCCTCATATCCTTCTCTGACTCTTCTGCCTTTATCTTCTACCTTTTAAGGACCTTTGTGATTATGCCAGGATCATCTGGATAACCCAGAATACTTTCCCTATGTTAAGACTCACAACTTTATTACAATACATCACCCTCTTACCATGAAAGGTAGCAAATTTGTAGGTTCTGTAGATAGGATATGAACACTTTAGTGCATTTAGAGCATTAGTCTGCCTGCCACCTATGGAACAGTGACTTAATCCTAACCCTGAATCAGTAAATCACTATCAGCTTTTAAAAAGTTGATGCTGATGTTAATGCAAAGATGCTAAGTAGGAGAATATAACAGGCTTCATTACTTATAATGACTGCTCTTGGTACATCTCTGTGTTTCTGATATTATGTATCAATTCTAGAAACCAACAGTATAGAAGAGAATACTGTACTATGGGCCCAGCAAAGGCAATTCAGACTAGTCTAGCACATGAGAACTCTGCAGGCATAAATAACCAGGATGGAGCATGGTTGCTGGTGAATGGAAAACTGAAGTACTTTGTTCAGAATGGAAAACTGAGACTTAAGGAAATGGTACAGACATATCTACAGTGAGTGACCACAGGAAGGAAGTGGATCATGTTAACAAATGCACTGAGTATTTAATTTCACTTCTCCTTTTCCATGACTGGAGTTTTTTCCCTGCGTAAATTTTCAATGTAAGTTGTTATTTTGATCACATGGATGAAGAAAATGTCCATGGATCTATTTCATTGCAGTGAGAGGTAAAGCTATTTCTAAATGACTTCATAATGGCTGACTCAATCATTCTTTTAATGAATATTTACTGTAAACCAACTTGGTGACAAAAAAAAAATGACATTTAATCCATAATCTCAAGGATTTCATGGTCCAGTAATTTTCATGATAATTATGTGAGATAGATGTACCATTACTCACTTTTAAGTAAAAGAAGTTAAATAATTCATCCAAGGTCATTCAGCTAAAAAATGACAAGGAGGAATTTGAATGAACATTCATGTAAAGATAAGGCCCATTTTTTTCCACTACATGATGTGGCTTTTCTCTGGGCTCAGATCCTTTTATAAAAAAGACTTTATACAGACTTTATACCTTGATATTTTTGGCTTCTATTCTATCAAGTGTTTATATTCACTAAACCAAGGAGGGTTCATAACTGAAAAACTTTACAAACTTCTTATTTCCATCAGCCTTATGCAATATGACCTTGTAATTCTGAAATTCACTGACTCACCTGTCAACTGTGGTTGTGGAGCTTTCCACCTTACATTGATGCATACAGTTAATAATATAAAAAATAGGCAAGAGCATTTTACAACCAGTAGTCTCAAAGAGTCAGACAAAACTTATTGACTGAACAAATAATCTCAGGTGGCTTAGTGGTAAAGAATCTACTGCCAAGCAGGAGACTTGGGTTCGATCCCTGGATCGGTAAGATCGCCTGAAAAAGAAAATGACAACTCACTCCAGTATCCTTGCCTGGGAAATCCCATGGATGGAGGACCGTGATGGGCTACAGTTCATGGGATCGCCTAAGAGTTAGATACGACTTAGCAACTACACAGCAACAACATTAAATCTGTGGCACGGGGCTCACAGTAGAAGCAACTTGATAAACTGGCTAACTGAATGACTACCTCTCTCATTAGCTGTAAGGTCTGTGGCCGAGGTTGTGTCTTCACAACTCTCTAGCTCCAGCTCTGAACCAACATCTGTAGGTTTTCAGTAAATGTTTAGAAAAGTGATTTATTCAGCCAAACTCCTACTCATTTTCAAGGGTCCCCCATGCTACACTTCCACTTACCTCCTTTTGAAGTCTCTCCTATTCACTAGCCAGACAAAGGCAAAAGGGTGCTGTTTACAGTGAAGTGCCAAAGCCATCTCAGACCAGATCCTGAGAGCCGACTATAAAATGTTCAGGAACTTAGCGAGTCAGCTGTTACACTAGGGTGAAGTAAATTACATAAACTTGAAATCAAACAAATTATATTAAAAATAAAGACAATAAACAAAACTCATCACTTCCTAATTATTTTACTGTATTTTTTGTTACCCATGCCCTTGAAATTCTTTATGCCAATCTCAACTGTACAGTTCAAATTTTATATAATCATGCACTACTACTGTGAATCTCTTTTCAGCTCTACATTCAGTGATGGCACATTGGAAATTTAAGACAAGCCTTGGAGTTTTACAACATGGAAACTGGCAATCACTACAGGACAGAGTGTGTGTGGTTTGTTGTTTTGCTGATTGTCTAGACTAGAGGTCAGTCACCCTTTTCTGTTAAGAGCCAGATAATAAATATTTAAAACTTTACAAGCCATCCAGTCACAGCTAATCAACACATAGTATAGCTTAAAAGAAGTCATACACAACAAGAAAATAAATGAGTAAGCTTGTGTTCCAATAAAACATTCTTTCAAGTAAGGCCAAGGTGTTTTGGGATGGTAGGTAGATTTGGTTGCAGTTTGACAACCCTTGGTCTAGTCTTAAGAAATGTTAACATTGAGGGTTAAACTTAAAAGTTTAAACAGTGTCATAACTGTTATGAGTAATACCAAAAATTGAGGATTATTCTCCCAGTGTTCTAAAACTATTACCCAATTTAGCAATGAAGTCAGTCACATAACTAACAAATGAGTGAAGTTCTAATATTTGTTTCTGTTGTTTCACTTTTACCTTACTCATTAACACTTATGAAAATATCAATAAACATCCCTATCAGAACTACATTCCTTTGTCATCTGTAACTACAGTTGGACACAGATATGAGAGTTCAGCCAAAATCACTGAAGGCCTTCTTTGAGAATCAATTGGTTCCATGAAATTTACAATGGAACATAATCTGAAAATATATATATAACTGAATCACTTAACTGTACACCTGAAAAAAAGAATATTGTATATTTTATTGTTATTATATTTGTAAATTGTATGCTACATATCCTTTATATCACTAAGATTTATAATAAGTATATGTATGCATAAGTGCTATGCCCTTGGTCCTCAGCTGTAATTCAATGCCTATTACTTAGAAGGTAGGATTTAGTTATATCTGAGTCTTCCAGTCAAATAACACTCCATGGACCCCAACCTCAAATTAATATCTAAAAAACAAGTTTTATGAAAGCAATTGTATACCTAATACAGATACTTCCATGAACAGAGGAGCCTGGTAGGTTACAGTCTATGGGGTCAAAAAGAGTCGGACACAACTGAGCAACTTCACTTACAGATACTCCAAGGAGAGTTAAACTAAATTCTTGTTTAAAAGAGAGATTAAAAATTGCTTATGCAATAGCTTATCTTTAAAAGTCCTTCTAGACAAGCTTTATTACTGTTGTACTTAATCCAGTTGTCTGGATTAAGTTGTTGTACTTAATCCATTTATCTTTCACTCTGTGGAAGCATAGCTGGCTTGATTAAATTACACTCATAGAGTAGGTTGAAAACCAAGACAACATCCTGGAATAAGATTGCCTTAAAAGGGAGAGACAGCATTTGGTCACTCACCCTCCTCCTCAGCTTTGAGAAGTCATTATCTCTGCCAGGAAAGACATTGCTAGTTTGTTTAAATTATCTAAGACTAAAAGATTAGACAATAGTTGAGAACCTCAATGTGGTTCTAATGAAGACAGAAAGAAGTGTACGACTCTTTGAGACCCCACGGACTGTAGCCCACCAGGTTTCTTTAATTCATGGAATTTTCCAGGCAAGAATACTGCAGTGGGTAGCCATTCCCTTCTCCAGGGGATCTTCCCAACCCAGGGATTGAACTCAGATCTCCCACATTGCAGGCAGATTATTTACCATCTGGTTCACCAGGGATGCCCCTGATGAAGACATAGTGGTGGAAGAAAAATCATCTCCAGATATAGATAATAGAAAAAGGTAGGTAATAGGAAAAAAGAAAAGTATAACGACTGCAGCTCTGCTTTAGCACTCAAACTAATGTGCGGGATAGGATAAGTATGGTCAGATCAGTCTTTACCACCTCCGAAAAGGCTGCCCTGGGAAATTTCGGTGGTGCTATCAAGAAAATTCAGGCTACGTTCCCGTAACTCCATTGTGTCAGAAACAAGACTCTGGCAGATACCATCTTGTATTGCCACTGTTTTCCTGTCTATTGTTCCATCTGTGAACAACTTGGCAGTAAGGGTGGTGACCTATTTATCTCTGTAATTCAGTTTCTAAAATAGTAGCTGAGGTGAAGTCAATGTTCCATAAAGGTGCACCACCTGGATACATGAAACTGAATTTAGGGAGCTTCTGAGAAAGCTGGGTGCCCTGTTACCAGTTTCATGTTTTGATGTAATTTAAACGTCTCATCCCACAATGCTATGAGAGCAATGAAGCAGAAATGACTAAAATAATTCTCCTGATTTAAAAATAATTGAAACAAAGGGAGTTTAAATGTTTGCCCAAAGTCATAATATGGTAGATGGAAGAGTCAAGAATAAACTCCCAAACCTAAAGCAACTTTGAGAATCTTAATTATAATGTAGATTCAGAAAGTTTAGGAAAGAAAATTGAGCATCATTTCAGTAATCAATGGATTACAGAAGTTGCAAATATAAGAAGGTTGGCTTTAAAAGAATAACTTATTCAAATTTGAAGAAAATAATAATGAGTAGTTTTATTTTGGTTGCTTCAAGTTAGTTAGATGTCTAAAATTCCAATAATTAGTTTTATTCCATAGGAGCCATCTTAAGGAACAGTTTCTCTTTGCTTCATGTAAAACAAAATGATTATTTCGTGCTATTAACAAGGGTTGGTTAATTTGATGACTACATCCCACTGTTAACATGTTCATTTGCCATGGAATGCAGGCCAGGCATACAGAGAACAGGGTTTGACAGTTGTAGTTCTGTTCTGGGAAAATAGTTCTTATCCTTTGCTGGACATCACATCACCTGAGGAATGTTTAATGGCACAGATGCCCAGGCTAGAAGCCAGAACATTTTTATCAGAATCTTTGGGAGTACCACCCAGGCATCAGAAGGCTCTTTAAGTGACAAAAATGTGCAGCCAAAATTGAAAATCTCTTTATTAGTGGGTCTTAATGTAGTAGTGACAACCAATATTTTGTCAAAAGGAGTGAAATGAAAAAGAAAATATGAGGGTATTCTGCATAATGAAGATACAGTTTGTTTTAGTAAAACTTTAGTTTTACTTTTGTGTCTCTGTGTGCTTGGACTGTGCTGCAATGTAAAACACATTCATTGTATGCTGTGTTCTAGAACATTCAATGAATACTGATTTGGGTAGGTGAGACTCTGTGATTGGGTCTTAGCAGGCAGAGGTGGCAGGAGAAACACGTAGGGAGGGCATTGTTTTCATCTCCTTCTCTATTCCACATAAAACCAGGTTGGTGGGTCAGTCAATCTTTAGAAAATTAAATTCATTTGATGAATTAGCAAACTGTCTCAGACTTCATGGTATAGGGGGAAATTTGTGTTTCTATGGAAAACTATGTATTGTCTCTAGCCCAGGGTATCCTATTGTAATTCTATGAAAGCTATTTTACAACTCTGAAAAATGATAGATAGCTAATAGAAATGAATGCTTATCTGTAAGCATGCAAATTCTGTCCTGTCCAAGAGAGCTTCAACTGACTTACCTCCCCAACTTCGAAGAGGCTAAAGAGCAATGTCTGCCCATGCACATTCATTTCAACACTCCTTCATTTCATAGGAATTTGTGCTTTGTTAATTTCCTTTGAGCCAGTTATAAAGCAGTGTGATTCCTTCATTATGAATTAAATAAAGCATTTAACACATGTTCGCTTCTCCATCTCTATAAGAGTCATGATCTTATACTTTTTTTGAACATTAACTTTTAATAGTGATAATTCCCTCTTCAGAACAATGTGGCAGGTATTTGTATCTTGTGGTCTCCTCTCTCTGTGGGCCAAAAGGACACCACTTCATGACCACATACCACTCTTGCAAACTGCCTCAGTGCAGCCACAAAACAGAATCTGAATTCACCACAGTTGTCAGGCTTGGATCTGACCCAGGAAAGTCATGCCCACGGCTAAGGTTAAGTAATACCATGGCATATGTGTGGTTTCATGTAAAACAGAATGAACGCTGATGAAATCTTGGAAATCAAATTGTAAGGAAAACTGCTGAATTTACTAATTTATCTTTCCTACTTTTTTTCTAACAGGCTCAACTTTCAGTATATTTCCCAGTCATGTGATTTATTTATTTCAACAAGCATTAACAGAGAACTTCTTTTTTCCCGCATCATATTAATAGAAAAAAAATACTGAAAAATCCCCCCAAAAAAATACCCAGAAATTAAACAAACATCCTTTAAAATATACAGCTAAACTTTAAATAGAGAAAGGGATGCTAGAACAACTAGATATCCTCTACCAAAAAAAAAAAGTAGGCATAAACTTGATACCCTTTACAAAAATTAACTCAAAATGGATAGACCTAAGTGTAAAATGCAAAACTAAAACTCCTAAAAGATAACACAAGAGAAAATAAATATGACCTCTGATAAAACTATGACTTTTGTTTTGTATTTCAGTCTGTATTTCATCACTACATTGCATTTCAATCTTGTATTTCATCATTGCAACCAGTTTACAGATTGCTGGATAGATGTTTACAGACTATCCACACCACCACATTACAATGAGGTTTTATACGTCTAACAGCTTTTCTATGGCTTGTCCTGTTTCAGAGCCATCTGAAGCTTGAAATTCAAAATCAAAGTCCTTTTTTTAAAAATTACTTTCATTTCTCATTGACTTCTAAAATTCCCCACAGACTATATTCAGTTCAGTTCAGTTGCTCAGTCATGTCCGACTCTTTGCGACCCCATGAATCGCAGCACGCCAGGCCGCCCTGTCCTTCACCAACTCCCAGAGTTTACTCAAACCCATATCCACCGAGACGGTGATGCCATCCAGCCATCTCATCCTCTGTCGTCCCCTTCTCCTCCTGCCCCCAATTCCTCCCAGCATCGGGGTCTTTTCCAATGAGTCAACTCTTCGCATGAGGTGGCCAAAGTACTGGAGTTTCAGCTTTAGCATCTGTCCTTCCAATGAACACCCAGGACTGATCTCCTTTAGGATGGACTGCTTGGATCTCCTTGTAGTCCAAGGGACTCACAAGAGTCTTCTCCAACACCACAGTTCAAAAGCATCAATTCTTTGGCGCTCAGCTTTCTTCACAGTCCAACTCTCACATCCATACATGACCACTGGAAAAACCATAGCCTTGACCAGACGGACCTTTGTTGGCAAAGTAATGTCCCTGCTTTTTAATATGCTATCTAGGTTGGTCATAACTTTCCTTCCAAGGAGTAAGCGTCTTTTAATTTCATGGCTGCAGTCACCATCTGCAGTGATTTTGGAGCCCAAGAAAATAAAGTCTGGCACTGTTTCCATTGTTTCCCCATCTATTTGTCATGAAGTGATGGGACCAGAAGCCATGATCTTCATTTTCTGAATGTTGAGTTTGAAGCCAACTTTTTCACTCTCCTCTTTCACTTCCATCAAGAGGCCCTTTAGTTCTTTTTCGCTTTCTATAAGGGTGGTGTCATATGCATATCTGAAGTTATTGATATTTCTCCCAGCAATCTTGATTCCAGCTTGTGCTTCATCCAGCCTGGCATTTCACATGATATACGCTGCATGTAAGTTAAATAAGCAGAGTGACAATATACAGCCTTGACGTACTCCTTTTCCTATTTGGAACCAGTCTGTTGTTTCATGTCCAGTTCTAACTATTGCTTCTTGACCTGCATAGAGATTTCTCAGGAGGCAGGTAAGGTGGTCCAGTATTTCCATCACTTTCAGAATGTTCCATAGTTTGTTGTGATCTACACAGTAAAAGACTTTGGCATAGTCAGTAAAGCAGAAGTAGATGTTTTTCTGGAACTCTCTTGCTTTTTCTATGATCCAGCAGATGTTGGCAATTTGATCTCTGGTTCCTCTGCCTTTTCTAAAACCAGCTTGAACAACTGGAAGTTCACAGTTCACGTATTGCTGAAGTCTGGCTTGGAGAATTTTGAGCATTACTTTACTAGCATGTGAGATGAGTACAATTGTGCAGTAGTTTCAGCATTCTTTGGGATTGCCTTTCTTTGGGATTGGAATGAAGACTGACATTTTCCAGTCCTGTGGCCACTGCTGAGTTTCCAAATTTGCTGGCATATTGAGTGCAGCATTTTCAAAGTATCATCTTTCAGGATTTGAAATAGCTCAACTGGAATTTCATCACCTCCACTAGCTTTGTTTGTAGTGATGCTTCCTAAGGCCCACTTGTCTTTGCATTCCAGGATGTCTGGATCCGGCTTTGCAGGCCAGTGGAATTTGATTACAGAACTTCCACAGGACTGGGGAAACAGATTCTTAAAGGGCACAAACAAGACCTGTGCACACCAGGAGCCAGGAGAAAGGAGCAGTGTCCCCACAAGAAACTGAGCCAGACTTGCCTGTGAGTGTTCAGGAGCCTCTGGCAGAGGCATGGATGGACAATGACCTGCTGAGGTCGGGGGCACTGAATACAACAGTGCTGGCATAAGCCCGTTTGAAGGAGGTCCCCATTACCCTCTCTACCCCTATCATAGTTTGGCCTCAGGCCAAACAACAGGGAGGGAACACAGCCCCGCCCATCAGCAGAAAGCATGGCCCCGCCCATCAAAACAAGACCGAGATTCCCCCATAGTCACTCTCTCCCATCAGGAAGCTTCTACAAGCCTCTTACCCTTATCCATCAGAGGGCTGACAGAATGAAAGAAGACATACAGATGGCAAACAAACATATGAAAAGATGCTGGACACCATATGTCCTTAAGAGATTATAAATGAAAACAACATTGAGATACACCACTACATGCCTATTCAGTCCAGTTCAGTCACTCAGTTGTGTCCGACTTTTTGTGACCCCATGAATCGCAGCACGCCAGGCCGCCCTGTCCATCACCAACTCCCAGAGTTTCCTCAAACTCATGTCCATTGAGTCGGTGATGCCATCCAGCCATCTCATCCTCTGTCATCCCCTTCTCCTCCTGCCCCCAATCCCTCCCAGCATCAGGGTCTTTTCCAATGAGTCAACTCTTCTCATGAGGTGGCCAAAGTACTGGAGTTTCAGCTTCAGCATCAGTCCTTCCAATGAACATCCAGGACTGATCTCCTTTAGGATGGACTGGTTGGATCTCCTTGCAGTCCAAGGGACTCTCAAGAGTCTTCTCCAACACCACAGTTCAAAAGCATCAATTCTTTGGCGCTCAGCTTTCTTCACAGTCCAACTCTCACATCCATACATGACCACTGGAAAAACCATAGCCTTCATTAGACGGACCTTTGTTGACAAAGTAATGTCTCTGCTTTTTAATATGCTATCTAGGTTGGTCATAACTTTCCTTCCAAGGAGTAAGTGTCTTTTAATTTCATGGCCGCAATCACCAACTGCAGTGATTTTGGAGCCCCCAAAAATAAAGTCTGCCACTGTTTCCACTGTCACATGCCTATTAGAATGGTCAAAACCCAAAACACTAGCAACACCAAAAGTTCATGACGTTGTAAAGCAGGAAGAACTCATTGTTGATGAGAAGGCAAAACAGACAGCTTGGAAGACAGCTTTGCAGTTTCTTACAAAACTAAACAGATCTTTAACTATAATATACAGTAATTGGGCTCCTCGGCATTTACCCAAAGGAACTGAAAACTTCTGTCCACACAAAAACTTGCACATAAATCTTCATAGCTGCTTTATTCCTAATTTCCCAGAGCAGAAAGCAACAAAGATGTCCTTCAGTAGGTGAGTGAATAAATAAACTGTAGTGCATCCAAACAAAGGATGAACTAAACAATGGATTTCTAAAAAGAAATGAGCTATTTAACCATGAAAAGACACAGGGGAACCTTAAATGCAAATTACTAAGTTAAAGAAATCAATCTGAAAAAGCTATATATTGCATGATTCCAACTCTATGATATTCTGGAAAAGCCAAAAGTATGGAAGCAGTAAAAAGATCAGTGGTTTCCAGGGGTTAAGAGGGAAGGTGGGACTATTAACAGGTGGGACACAGAGGATTTTGGGGGCAGTTAAACTATTCTGTATGATACAATAATGAAGGATATATGTCGTTATACCTTTGTCAAAACCCATAGAACGTGTCCACTAAAAAGATGTACAACTTGAGAGTTGCGAGTTAAGATTTATTTGGGGCAAAATGAGGACTGCAGCCCGGGAGGCAGTATCTCAGATAGCTGTGAGAGACTGCTCCAAAGTGGCAGTGGGGGAAAGTCAATATATAAGGTTTTGGTGAAGGGGGAGTTCAATATCATGACGCACTCATTTTACACAAGGTTTTTGTTAGTCATGAGGATCTGATATCACCATGAAGTGACTTAGTTCTTTTCTAGATATGAGGCATGAAAGGATTGAGATCATAAAATCAGTTCCTAAAAACATCCAACTATCTAAAGACCTGTCCCACCAGATTCCCTGGAGCAGAGTGCCTCACTCCACTCTGACCTCCCTCAGGGGTTGTTGAAGGTCATCAGCTACAGCAGCATGGGGTTCAGTCTCTGTAGAGGCAGATGGCAAATGCCTTTGTTGTTCAGTCGTTGGCAATGCTTTTGCTAAGTGCCAGTTTGTAGTTGACAAATGTACAACACGAAGAGTGAACCCTGATATAAACTGTGGACTTTGGGTGATCATGATGTGTCAACGTAGGTTTGTTGATTATAACAAATGTACTAGTCTGGCATGGGGAGTTGATAGTGGGGAAAGCTACTGGGGGTGGTGAGGGGCAGGGTCAGGGTGTATGTTAGGAATTTTCTGTGCTTTTCTCTCAGTTTTGCTGTGAACCTAAAATTGCTCTAAATAATAAGTTTAATTAAAAAAAAAAAGAAAACAGGAAAATGAAATCAATGTTAATCTTCCCACAAGGAAAATACCAATCTTAAGACTATTTTAAAAGTTATATATACCCAAATGCTCAAATGACAAATAATTCTGATCTTATGCAAGATATACCATAGCACAAAAAATGAAGGAATGATCCACCATTCATTTCATTAATCTAGCACAATCTTGCCACCAAGCTTCTGAACACAGAAACATGGACACTGGACCAAACCACATCTTATTGCCTTGTGTTATTGTAACTTGCACCGTTTCTTTGTACTTATTAACATGTTTATTCTTCCAGGAGTCTCCTGCTCAGGCAAATGATTATTTGATGCTTCATTGTAGGGATTTCCCAAAGACTCATCACCTCCTCAGTGTGAGACATTAACAGTTTACAACCTAAGAGTCTTTCAATCTTGCTGCCTCTCCACTAATCCTGGACTGCTGGATTTTAAATTCTTACCCAGTCCTAATCAGCCCTGCCTCCTTTAAAAGACCTGCCTTTAAATCAAACTTTCAATTTAACAAATTCTGATCTTAACTTCCATCTTCTCATAGTTGCTGTCAAAGCTTTGCCAGGCTGGCATTCTCATGAAATTGTCAGTTTGTCTGATCAAAAGGCTGTGTTAGTAATGTTTGAGGAGCCAGATTTTGACATTTTGGAAAAATAGTACTAAAAAGGAAACTGATAGTACTTTTTGGAAAGAGTACTAAAAAGAAAATCAGGCCCATCTGATTCATGTGCTGCGCTCATTCCCTCAGTCATGTCCAACTCTGCAACCCTTGGATGGTAGACCGCCAGGCTCCCCTGTCCATGGGGGTCTTCAGGCAAGAATTCTGGAGTGGGTTGCCATTTCCTTCTCCAGGGGATCTTCCCAACCCAGGGATCAAGCCCACATTTCCTGTGTCTCCTGCACTGCAGGTGGATTCTTTACTTGCTGAACCATCAGGGAAGTGGATAGATACAAAAATCCTAAACAAATTCGCATATAACTGAACATAGTAATGTATAACAAGCAATATGTGATAACCAAGTTTGGTTTATCTTAAGAATGCAAAATTGGATTAATATTAAAATATCACTACAATTTAATACATTAACAGATTAAAGGAGAAAAATTATACAATCAACTCAGTAGATGTAAAACATCTTTCAATAAAAATAATAGCCATTCAAAGAAAAGCAAGTCTCAGATCAAATCAGACATTTCTTAAACAAATACTTATCTATAAGATTCAAAATAGCTTATACAACCTGTTCTAAGCCCTGCATATGACCAAATAGCCTTAGGTCAGTACATCACTAAGAATATGTAAAGTAAACATACCTACTAGTAAAATACTGAAAGCTTTCCTTGTATGATCAGACTTAAACTAGGGTAACTTCCATTGCCATTTTTTCTTTTCAACGTAGTGCTAGACATCCTAGACGATGAGTAAGAAAACAAAAATATATAGGCTACAAAGGACAAAATAAAAATCTCTTTAATAAGATGGCAAAATTACAATCTTTTATAAGAATTTGGCTGAATATAAAATCATAATAATAAATCATTTGCATTTCTATAAAATAGTAAGAAAAAGTTTGTCATTTATAGTAACTTCTATAAAGTACATGATAATAAATGTAACAAAAGTGTATAAAATATTTATGGAAAAAATTTTAAATTATATTCAAATGTAGTAAAGACTAAGTAAATGATAGATAAAGCAGAATCAATATATTAAAAGATTTAATATCACAAAGTATTCATTCTCCTCAGATTCATCTAGGGATTCAAAGTGATTCCAATTAGAAAATCAGCAACATTTCTATTTTTTGTAGAAATTGACAAGATAATGTGGAAAATAAAAATTCTAAGATAGTCAAAACAATTCCCAAAATCAAAGAACAAGGAGGGGTAATGGCTTTTACTAGACATCTATAATTATAAGGTAGTAATGATGAACATAGTATAATATTACCCCCCAAAAGAAATCAATGAAATGGAATATATAGCCTAGAAATGAATGCATATATGCATATACATTTATTATATTATATATATGAATGTGTAAATCAGTGTGGATGGATTCTTTTTAAATAGTGCTGGGAAAATGGTCATCCATATTTTAAAAAATAAAATTGGATACTTATTTCAATCAAAAGATCACTCAAAATCCTAGTAGCTTTTCTGTAAAAATTGAAAAATTGACTCTAAAATGCCTATGGCAATTTACGAGACCCAGAAGAGCCAAAACAAACAAACAGAAAGGGCAGAATGGGAAGATTATACTTTCCAATTAAAATCTTTGCTTTAAAGATATAGGAATAAAAACAGTATGGTGCTGGTGTCCAGACAACAAATAGATCCATGAAACAGAATAAAAGTCCAGCACTAGACTCACTCATGTTTGGTTAATTGTTCTTCAGCAGAAGTAAATTTGATTTAAAAATAAACATAATTTAATAATAACAGTGAACTAAAATATTGGGCAATTTATGCAAAATGAGAGTGACAAGATTTATAGCATTCCAAGGTCATTATACTATTCAGGTGGAGAAAAACAAATGTTAACTTACTTGACTTTCTAAAGGGAAGTATACATTTTCTAAATGTTTAGCTTAACCACTAAAATAGAATGCAGTAGAAATAAAATGTGTGACTTAAAATCACAAAGGGAAATAAAAGTAATTTGTTTAAAGTTCATCCAAAAGAGTACAGAAAAAAAATTTTTTTAATAAAGCATAGAAAATTGTGCATGTGTGTGGGCTAAATCACTTCAGTCATGTCTGCCTCTTTGTGTATTCTTCCTCCAGGCAAGAACACTGGAGTGGGTTGCTCTGCCCTCCTCCAGGGTACCTTTCCAACCCGGGGACCGAACCCACATTTCTGTTGTCTCCTGCATTGGCGGGAGGGTTCTTTACCACTGTTGCCACCTGGAAAGCCCAGAAAATTGTTTATTGTGTTGTGCTTTTGCTGTGTTGCTTCAGTCCTGTCTGACTCTTTGCAACCCCACGGACTGTAGCCCACCAGGCTCCTCTGTCCATGGGATTCTCCAGGCAAGAATACTGGACTTGGCTGCCATGCCCTCCTCCAGGGAATCTTCCTGACCCAGAGAATGAACTCAAGTCTCTTACATTTCCTGCATTGGCAGGCAGGTTCTTTACCAGGAAATGGTTTAAGTAGTACCAAGTAAGATTAAAAATAAATCCAAATATATCAAGACTTCACAGAATATGTAAGTGGACTGTATTTTCCCCAGGAAAGATACAGTAGCTGATTGGAATGCCTACGATGTGCATGGCAAAAAGGATGGAAAAGTGAGGAGCTCGTTGTGAAGGGAGAACTCAGGAAAAGGGCTACTTAGTCATCGGCACCATGAGCTGTCTGAGGGCAGAGGTCATCCCAGGGTACTACATGAGTACAAGCAAGTTGGGAAGGTTCCTCTCCGTGGAGTCACCTGTCTTGGCAAAGATAGCCACTGAGTTTAGTTACCCAGGTTAAGACAAAGGGAAAAGGCATTTTTGGCAGAGGGGATGGCCTAAGCAAAAACACAGAGGAGAGAAACACCACACTATTCAGGAATGATGAGCAATTTTATGTTACTGATCTGGGACATGTCTAATAGATGATGGTTTCTTCTTTATATCCTTCTATGTAGGATGCCTTTTTTGGCAGGTTCCAGTCTATTTTATTGATGGTTGCTCAACAGTTAGTTCTGATTTTGGTGTTCTTGAGGGAGGAGGTGAGCTCAAGGCCTTCTACATCTTCACCTTGTCTTCTCCTTTTCACTTTAATGGATCCATGAACTGGGCAACTCTTTGACACTTACATGTCAAGGACTCATTCCATTCTCCATCTCAGCATACAGCAACTCAGAAAAGGATCATTTTGAGAGTAGGGCTTACCTCAATGGAATCAACCCATAATGGAAATGAACAGTTACTGCTGAAGAAGAATCTTTTTCTTCAAATACGCCTGCGCCTCCAAGGAGTTAGCATCTTAGTTAGCATACCTAAATTTATACATTCAGATTTGCATGTTGAGTGGATTTGGATGATCATTCATTTCTATATCCTATCTAACCCTTAAGAATGAACCCACCAGTTCCCTCTTCCATAAATTTCCCTATATGATTTTCTTTTCCTCTGAGATGATAGTGTACTCTCCTTAAGAAATTTTCAGTTTTCTCCTTAGAACTCAACCTACTCATACCTCCACACTTCCAAAATTTCCAGGAAGACATAGCCTATGTCCATTTCACTTTAGTTACAGTACAAAACCCAGTCCCTTGCACATATAGGTGGTTGTTTTGAATAAAGGTGATGGAATAGTTGTTACACTTTCAGCAAATCACTCTTTCAAAGATCATTTTAAAATAATACCTTGATTGTCGCTGTTAATGATGATTTGATTATGCTTTTACATGAACATTAATGAATTTTCTATTCTCTAAAAGAAAAGGAGAAATTTTAAATAAGCTTTTACATATACTATTTGAAGACCTGTTGTTGTTGTTCAGTCTCTAAGTCATGTTTGACTCTTTGCAAAACTATGGACTGCAGCACACGAGGCTTCCCGGTCCTTCAGTAACTCCCAGAGTTTGTTCAAATTCTTGTCCATTAAATAGATGATGCTATCTAACCATCTCATCCTCTGTGGCCCCCTCATCCTCCTGCCTTCAATCTTTCCTAGCATCAGGGTCTTTTCCAATGAGTCGGCTCTTCACATCAGGTGGCCAAAGTATTGGAGCTTTAGCTTCAGCATCAGTCCTTCCAATGAATAATCAGATTTAGGAGTTGAAACAGTGGCATTCCAAGATGGTATGAATAAAGTCCACTGGCACACACACCTGCACATTGTCTGCCACATCTATCTTGCATCTCAGGAGGTGTTACCTGCTGCTTCAGTACAGGTGAGAACTGCCTGGAAAGCCCCTGACAGCTCAGAGATGGCACTAGCATCGAGAAACTGGGAAGCTAGTAAGATCTTTCTGTGTACATTCCCATTGCTGCCAGCATTCTCTTCTGTTTGGTATTTCCTATTACACAAGACAGAATTTTTTTTCCGTGATTCCTTTTATTCTTAAGTTATGCCTCATTAGTAAATTAATCCAAATAGTAAATAAATCCAAATACTTAAGATGCTTCTCTCTCTCTTTTATAAATTTTCCATTATCAAACTTCATCAAGTGATCTCAGAGTGGCCTGTTTCATTTGTTGGTTAGGGAAAAAAGAAAAGAAAAATGTACAGAGTACTCCTTCCATAAGTGTATGGCACTCTACACTTTCACATCTAGACTTCGATCAGTCTTCACAAAAACCCTGCTATAATAACATTAGTGTTACTAATATAATATAATCAGTAACTAAAGTTTACTGATCTCTACATGAACTTTTTCACTTGATTTTCAAACCAACTATATGAGGCAGATATATTCTTCTCCATGTTTTACAGATGAGAAGCACTGAGTCCTAGCTGAGCTAAGAACCCAAGTAGGAAGTTCGTGGCATTAAGACCTGAACTCTCATTGGGAAAGGAATGAGAAGGAAGGAGTGGGAGGTTGGGGTTAGCAGATGTAAACTAGTATATAGAGAATGGATAAACAACAAGGTCCTACTGTATAGCACAGGGAACTATATTCAATATTTTACAATAAGCCATAATAGAAAAGAATATAATTATTGCAATATGTATAATTGAGTCACTTTGCTATACAGCAGAAACAACACAACACTGTAAAGCAACAATACTTCAATAAAATTATTTTAAAATAATTAAATTTTTTTAAATAAGAAAGAAAGAAATCCCCCTACTGATCCCTCTCTGTCTTCATCAGTTACGTTTCTTTCTCTCCTTCTCTTTACAGCACAACCTCTTGAAAGAGTCATCTGGACACATTCTCCTTGTTTCTCTCCTTCCTTTCGCTCTTACACTCACTCCAAATAGGTTTTTGTCACCAACATTCCACCAACAACAGTTTTTCCAGAGAATACCAGTGATTGCTAAGTTACTAAATCCAGGGTCATTTCTCTTTCTCAACATCATTCTTTCTACTCTGAGATCCATCCTCATTTTGCTCCCAGGAACCACACCCAGCCAATTATATTCTTACATGGCTCATAATCCCTTTCAATCTCTTTTGCTGGTAATTTCTCTTTCGCATTTGTGCATGTGCATGCTGTAAGGTTCCATATTTGGACTATTTTTGCTTCCTTTGTTTACAACCACTCTCTGATGATCTTTTTCACTGTAATGGCTTTAGCTGTATTTATTCATTTAACTTTGGCTATGCTGGGTCTTCAGGGCTGCACGGGTTTTTCTCTAGTTGGGGTGACTAGGGGTTACTTTCTAGGTGCAATGCTAGGGCTTCTCACTACAGAGGCTTCTCTTGTTGCAGAGAGTGGTCTCTAGGGTGCAAGGGCTTCAGTAGCTGCAGCCAGTGGGTTCAGTAATTGTGGCACATTGGCTTAGTTGCTCTACAGCATGTAGGATCTTCCCAGACCAGGTATCAAACTCATGTCTCCTGCATTGGTAGGCAGATTCCTTACCACTGAGCTATCAGGTAAGCCCGGCTTTAATTTTAATGTCATCTATTAGGTGATGACTTCTCAGTTATCTCCAGCTTGGAACTTTTCTCTTAAATAACAAACCTATGTGTCCAAATGACCATTGCCATCCACAGCAATCTGCATAGCTTGCTCCCCACTTCCTTCATCTCTTGACTAGAAAAGTCACTTTCTCGGTGAAATCTGCCCTGGGCATCTTAAAATTCCAACCCCCTCTGCCAAACTATTTACATGCCCCTTTCCTGCTTTACTTTTTCTTCATAGAACTATCTAATGTATATTTAGTTATAGATCTTACTTATTATTTCTCCCCCTTGCCTTGAATATGAGCTCCAAGAGGCAATGGTTTCTGTCTTCTTTGTTCTTTACTATATCTCTCATGTCTAAATTAATGCATGGCATATATTGATAGCTATTGCTCAGTAATCACCGGTTGAATGCCTAATCCTATTTTCTAGTTGAAGGGACATGAGTTCCGGAACACAATTTCCCGTGGTCACAGAGCTAATAAATTGCAAAGCTTTGAACTGAATGCTATCCAATTAGACACCAAATGTCTTACTATTAGTATCATAGACTGCCTCTTTTTGAAAGAGTTTTCTATGATCATTTTAATACTTCAGCCTTCATTTTGGTAAATTATGTATCTGGGGGGTGGGGGATACTCAGCACTCCCCTCCTGTATAGGACTACATTCTCTACCAAGACATGTTAAAACATAGTCAAGCAACAAGGAAGGAAGTGTCAGGATGACATCTTGCCTGAGGCATCCTGCTTTCAAGAGGTCCTGTTTCAGAGAACTTGATTCAGAGCTGAAAGGGAAATGTGTAATGCCCCTGCTTCATCCCTTCCTGTCACCCCCTCCTTCTTCTGCCCCCTCAAATAGTTCAAGGAAAGTTTTCCCACAGAACAAACATAGAAAGTAAAGGCTTATCACATTCTACAGCTTCCCTAAAAAGTACCGTCTAGTTTAGAGTATCAGGAATGTCTATTTTCTCGAAATAGACATTGAGAAGTTAATGTCCTTGCCTCTAAAGCAATTATACTCCAAAAAATGATCATTGAGAGACTACCACTGACATATATACACTACCATGTGTAAAATAGGTAGCTAGTGGAAGCTGCCGTATAACACAGGGAGCTCAGCTGGGTGCTCTGTGACGACCTAGAGGGGTGCGGTGGGTGTGGGGTGGGAGGGAGGGGATATATGTATACTTACAGCTGATTCATGTTGTTGGAGAGCAGAAACCAACACAACATTGTAAAGCAATTATCCTCCAATTAAAAATAAAAAAATAATTTTAAAAAAGAACAAATCTAAAACAAAAAGTCCTTGCCTCTCTAGCCACTTAGCCACAGGACTAGGATTGGTTGAAAGGGAGCGCAATTTGTGCAAAAACATTACTCTCAGCCCTACCATTTTCCCGTGTTCAATCAGAACTTTTAATTTTACTTTCCTTATCTCTCTCGCATGGATTCTCTTGTGGTTCAGACAGTAAAGAATCTGCCTGCAATGTGGGAGACCCAGGTTTGATTCCTGGGTTAGGAAGATCCCCTAGAGAAGGGAATGGCAACTCACTCCAGTGTTCTTGCCTAGAGAATTCCATGAACAGAGGAGCCTGGTGGACTACAGTCCATGGGGTCACAAAGAGTCAGATATGACTGAGTGATAACACTTCCTTATCTCTAAAATAGAAATAACAGCACCACTTGAGAGAGTGGCTGCCACTATTAAAGAGAATATATGCAAGCGCTTAGGGCAAAGCTTATGAGCTGTCAGGAAAGGCTTTGTTTCTGACTGTAGTCAAACTGGATCTTATCGGTAGGATTTATGGCTGCTTATTCATTCCAGTAGTAAAGCAGATAGATTGGCTTCCTGGGGGGAAAATAAAAGAGCTTTGCATAGATATGATGTGTGCCAAGTTGCTGTGAAAATACTTTGCACGTATTATCAACGACTCTATAAGGAAAGTAAAATTAGCTCCATCTCAGAGATGTGAAAACTCAGGTTCAAAGACGGTAAAGAATGACTTCTGGCTTGTATTGCATAATCAGTAAGTAGCAGAATGAAGATTCCAGTGCAAGTCTAACTTGAAAAACTCCATTTGTCCCAGAACAGCAGCTCCACAAGCCTTGCAAATCCTTCCCCCACCATACAGTCTCCTTATGAGTTTTATGGCATGCTAACCATGAACTTAACTGTGAATGTTTCTAGCATTCTTTGAATTCTGTTCTTATGTGTTTCTCTGAAAGGATCAAAAATAAGAAGAGAAGGATTCATGCAAGGACATCTCAGGAGGAAGAGGATCAGCAATCACCATATTCCTTGACTTTGGCTTCCTCTGAATTTCCTTCTCCATCTCTGTTCTAATCCCTCCAGTTTTTCTCTGTGCTTTGGGTGATACAGCATAATGTGTAAGAGATGGATTTAGCATCACACTTGGGTCTAAGTGCATCCTCCCTAACTAGTTGCCAGGGTCTTGGGAAATGTTTAATTGAATCTCAGCGTTCTCATCTAGAGAATGGGAGTAATAATAGCTACTTGGTATTGAGATGAAGGATGGGAATAGCTTAACTGTGTTTTTCTCACTTTGTAGTATGCCTACGTGCGTGCAGGCTCATGCTCAGTTGTTAAGTCGTATCCAACTCTTTGATACCCTAGGGATTGCAGCCTACCAGACTCCTCTGTCCACGGGATTTCCCAGGCAAGATTACTGGAGTGGGTTGCCATTTCCTCCTCCAGGGGATCTTTCCGACCCAGGGATAGAACCCAAGTCTCCTGCATCTCCTGCATTGGCAGGTGGATTCCTTACTATTGAGCCACCTGAGAAGCCCAATATGCCTATAGCGAGTGTTTATTTGACAGAATAATTTATATAAATTTGCTTTAAGCTTTGACATGAATGCCACAGGAGGTTTAAAAGGAAAAGTCTTTCCTGTCTCACAGCCCCAAAGCTTACATCCTTCTGAACATCTCTGAATATTTTCCCTTCCCTTTTACTGTTAGGCTTCTCTTTCTTCTGAGAAGGCAAGTTATCGTCTAGTTACACTGTTCAATTCCAGATATTTAGACTTATATGCTTTCTCTCCTGGAGATTGCACTCACATTTTACAACAGTTTTCTTGATGTTTGGGGCTGACTCTGTTTCTAGTCTAATCTACCAAAAGTAGTTGAAAGCAAGAGTCTCATTAGTTACTGAATGAACTATTAATCAGTATTACTGATGGAAGGGTGGTTGAACCATCTCTATGAAGCAATAATTCTCAAGCTTTTTTCACTGTCACATCCTCATCACCTAGAAAATACTGACACACAGCAGGAATGCAATAATAAACAAACAGACAAATGCTCTTTTTGACAATGTGCTTGTGGGGAAAAACACTGAGCAACCCCCTACCCCCCACCCAGTATACATACATGAACATATTTAGTTATTATATTTATATACAATTTTATTACTATATATTGTGTACACTAGAAAATACACACCAAAACAAACTAAACAAGGTGAGATGGAAAAGTTAGTAAGAATAGAAGTTTTACTATTATTTACTCATGTTTCAACAGTTCTCTACTAAGACTTCAGAGGGAGCAGAGGCAAGGGTAAGAGAAATATCAGTGGTAACTCCAAACCATTGTTAAGTTTCTCATCAATCTGTGCCCAGAAGCTTAAGCTTCCACAGTCACTAGTCCTTTCATTCTCTTCTTCTCTGCCTCCAATAAGGAACCCAAAGGCCTTTGCATCAATAGGTTTGCCCTGCATTCCTAGGAAATGCATAGTATTTCTTCTTTGGCTGATCAAGAAGGAGGAAATGTTTATGTACCTTCCAGAGAATGCACATAGAATCTTGTGTTTGTTTCCTCCAAAGTGCCAACAAAATAGTCAAAAAGTTTATTACAGAAAACAAGATGGCAGAGGAGTAGGTGGACATGGAGTACATCTCTCTCCACGGATACATCAGGAATACACCTTCAGACACAGATGTGCATGCAGAACACCAGCTGAGAGCAGGCAGAAGTACCTGACCAGTGGAAAAGAATATATAGAACCACATAAAACTCGGTAGGACAAAGGAACTAGGGAGAAAAACAGGAGTGTTAGTAGGACTGGACCTGCCCTCAGCGGGTGGGGGAGCTGAAGCAGGGGTCCTATCCCCACATCAGGGCGATTGTCTGAGTCAGAGAAGAAACACTGAAGGCTGAGAGTGAAACAGGTGATCTGTGGCAGCCTAAATGGAATGAGAAGCAGACAATTCTTACCACAAACATACATACCCCGGACAGGGATGCAGGTCCCCTGGAAGGTGTAGCAACTGGGAGCTGGAGTTTAGGGATTGAGGAGCAATCCCAGGGCGAGGGCTGCTGTTGACTGTGGAGAGATGGATCAAGGGGATGTGAGGGAGATTGTGGTGGAAAATGCCTGTGGAGGAAAGCTGGGCAGCCACAGAAGCAAGGCGATATTGCTGAGTCATGTGTAGGGGCGGAGCCATCACCATAGCCTCTCTCTCCCCACACGCCAGCATCTGCAGCTGAGCAACAGAGAGGCTGGCCCGTCAGATGCCTGACTCACTGAACAACAGAGAAGGACCCCACCCAGGGTGCCCATTTAAGTGCCTGACATGCAGATCTACAGAGCAGGACCCCAGCGAGGTGGGGGGTGGGGGGTCCCTCTATGCAGAGCTATGGAGAGAGACTGGCCAAAGAGGCCTTCTGATCACCAGCTACAAGAGGCTCAAAAAAAAAAAAATACTCTGATAGGGCCATGACTCCTGGGGCATAGGCAGTCCATGTACCTGCATGCTTTGCACCACCAGGGTCCACGCAAGTCAAGCAGCTGCACCACCTTCAAACTCAACTCTCACTGGGACAGAGCTGCCACAGGCAAAAAAAAAAAAAAGAAAGAAAGAAAGAAAAATCTTGCATCTATGCACAAAGGGTCACTTTGCAACCCTATAGATTGTGGCCTGCCAGGCTTCTCTCTCAGGGGGGTTCTCCAGGCAAGAATACTGGAGTGTATTGGCCAATGCTGGTTGCCGTACCATTCTAGACAACTGTATTTCCTGCTGCCCCAGCCGCCAACTCCCCTGAGTACCTGGTGCTCCCAGAACCCCTGCGACCCAAGCAGCTGCACCACCTCCACACCTGGCCTTACAGGGGCAAACCCAAGTCCTCCAGGGCAGCCTCAGGAGCAAACCCCCGTGGACGGCCCACATGCGGAGGTGGGAATAAAACCACAACTGAAACCCAGGGGCAGTGTGGCTAAGGAAGAAGACCCAACACCTGCCCACCAGCTGTACAAGCCACAAATTAAATCCACATGATCAACTAGGCAGACTCTGTGTCTATGGAATGTGTAAAAGGACATTGAGAGCTCCCACAGAAGAAGACACACTAGTTCTGATAGCTGTGGACATTGGAGGCAGGAACACACAGGAGTAGGACCAGATTAGAATCTGAGCTGCCCCCACAGCAGGCCCAGAGATCTGCACAGTGCTGGAGGGCATCCTAGGGAGGCGAGGTGGACTGTGACTCCCACGAGGGAAAGGACTCTGACAGCAGTGACTCAAGAAACACATTTATTATTCTTATGTTTTGACTTGTTCTGCAGATTCTTTTGGATTTTTTTCTTTTTTTTCCTTTGTCCCCCTCTCTGTTGGAGTTGTTGATTTTATTGGCACTATGAAATCTAATTAAGCTTTTGAGCTTTTTTTACCCCCTCAAGTCACATTTTTTATAGTTATAAACCTTTGCCTCTACATTGGGCTTTTGGAGTTCTGTGGTGTTTTCCCTTTTCCTTTTCTCTTTTTTTAATTTTAATTTTTTAAACCTATTATTATTTTTCTACACTTATTCCTTTGTTTGCTTTTCCTACAGTTCTTTTCCCCTTGCAGTTAACCTTTAATGTATATAAATCTTCTTTATCTACCTCTATTTAACTTTGTATATCTATTTTTTCTTTTCTTTCTTTCCTTTCCTCTCAACATATTTGTTAGTTTTATTTTCGTTGCTTTATTCCCCAATTGGCACCTTGCTTTAGTTTTGTTTTCCAGTTTGTGTTTTAGTTAGTTTTGTTCTTAACTGGTAGATATAATGTTTGGTTTCCTTTACCAGGTCAATCTATTGTACTTTATTTTTGTTGGACTGTTTTGATTTTGCTTATGGGTGTATATGTATATGTGTATATTCAGTCACACTTTTTATTGTTGTTATAAACCTCTGCCTCTACATTGGGCTTTTGCAGTTCTGTGGAGTTTACCTTTTTTTTTTTTTTAATTTTAATTTAAAATTTTTAAACCTATTATAATTTTTTCTACACTTATTTCTTTGTTTGCTTTTCCTACTGTTCTTTTCCCCTTGCAGTTAACCTTTAATGTATATAAATCTTCTTTATCTACCTCTATTTAACTTTGTATATCTATTTTTTCTTTTCTTTCTTTCCTTTCCTCTCAACATATTTGTTAGTTTTATTTTCATTGCTTTATTCCCCAATTGACACATTGCTTTAGTTTTGCTTTCCAGTTTGTGTTTTAGTTAGTTTTGTTCTTAACTGGTAGATATAATTTTTGCTTTCCTTTGTTTTCTGGATCAATCTATTGTACTTTATTTTAGTTGGGCTTTTGACTTTGCTTATTGGTGTATATGTATATGTGTATATTCCACTATTTTAATTATTATTTGCCTGATTTTATAACTGCCATTTGTCTGGGATTCATCTTTGGTTTCTCATTTTTGAATATTTGTTTTAGTCTCACTTAATGCAATAGAAAACCACTTGTGGAATCTTCATTACTGACCAGGGATCAAGCCCCGAGCCTTTGGAGTGGGAGCACTGACTCCAAGACCCTAGACTACTAGGGAACTAACCCTGCTGCTGCTGCCTAGGGAGTATCAAATGGTGAAAACTTACACAAAGGAAACCACTTGAATACAAGACCTGGCATCACTCAACCACCAGTAGCATCCTGTGCAGGACGCCTCATCTAAACAACAAATAAAACAAAATACAAACCCAATCATCAGCAGACAGGAGTACCACCTCACTCAGCCTTGCCCATCAGAGGAAAAACAAAACAAAACAAAAAAACTCAGCACAAATCTCACCTCATACAAAGCTTACACAAGCCATTGGACCAACTTTAGGAAGGAAGAAATCAAAAGGAAGAAGGAATTCAACCTGGGAAAAGGATTCCTCAAGCACAATGAATTTTTTTTAAAAAATGAAAAAGCAGAGAAATACTACACAAATGAAGGAACAAATTAGAAACACAGAAGTCCAAATAGATGAAGAGTAAATAGGCAAACTATCTGAAAAAGAATTCAGAATAAAAAGATGATCAAAACCCCTGAAAACAGAATGGAGAAAATGCAAGAATCAATTAACAAAGACCTAGAAGAATTAAAGAATAAACACACAGAGACAAACAACACAATTACTGAAATTAAAAATACTCTGAAGCAATCAATAGCAGAATATCTGAAGCAGAAGAACGAATCAGTGAGCTGGAAGATAAAATGATGGAAATAACTTCCGAAGAGCAGAATAAAGTAAAAAGAATGGAGAGAACTGAGGATAGTCTCAGAGACCTCTGGGACAATATCAAACATACCAACCTTCTAATTATAGGGGGCCCAGAAGAAGTGGAGAAGGCAATGGTAACCCACTCCAGTACTCTTGCCTGGAAAATCCCATGGACGGAGGAGCCTGGTAGGCTGCAGTCCATGGGGTCACAAAGGGTCGGACACGACTGAGTGACTACACTTTCACTTTTCACTTTCATGCATTGGAGAAGGAAATGGCAACCCACTCCAGTGTTCTTGCCTGGAGAATCCCAGGGATGGGGGAGCCTGGTGGGCTGCCGTCTATGGGGTCGCACAGACTCGAACACAACTGAAGTGACTTAGCAGCAGCAGCAGAAGAAGAGAAAAAGAGAAGGTATGAGAAAATTTTGAAGAGATTATATTTGAAAATTTCCCCAACATGGAAAAGGAAATAGTCAATCAATCCAAGAGATGCAGAGTCCCATATAGGATAAACTGAAGGAGAAACATGCCAAGACACATACTAATCAAACTAAACAAGACTAAACACAAAGAAAGAATGTTAAAAGCAGCAAGGGAAAAGCAACAAGTAACATACAAGGGAAACCCATATGTTTAACAGCTGATGTTTCAGCAGAAACTCTGCAGGCCAGAAGGGAAAGGCAGAATATTTTCAATGTACTGAAAAGGAAAAACCAACAACCAAGATTACTGTACTCAGCAAGGACCTCATTCAAAATTGATGGAGAAATAAAAAACTTTTCAGACAAGCATAAGTTAAGAGAATTCAGTACCATCAAACCAACTTTACAACAAATGTTAAAGGGACTTATATAGTCAGGAAATACAACAGAAGAAAAAAGATCTACAAAATCAACCCCATACCATTAAGAAAATTACAATAGGGACATATATAACAATAATTACTTTAAATGTAAATGGATTAAATGCTCCAACCAAAAGACACAGCCTGGCTGAATGGATACAAAAACATGACCCATATATATATGCTGTCTACAAGAAACCCACTTCAGACCTAAAGACACATATAGACTGAAAGTGAGAGGATGAAAAAATATATTCCATGTCAATGGGAAGCAAAAGAAAGCTGGAGTCGCAATCTTCATATCAGACAAAACAGACCTTAAAATAAAGAAGATTACAAGAGTAAGGAAGGACACCATAAAAAAATCAAGAGGTCAATCCAAAAGGAAAACATAACCATTGTAAATATCCATGCACCTAACATACAAGCACCTCAATACATAAGACAAACATTTAAAGACATAAAAGGAGAAATTGACAGTAACACAATAATATAGTAGACTTTAACACCCCACTCATGCTAATGGACAGGTCATCAAAACAGAAAAGTAATAAGGAAACACAAGTCTTAAATGATACATTAGATGAGATGGATCTCATTGATATCTTCAGGACATCACATCCAAATGCAGAAGAATACACCTTCTTCTCAAGTGCACATGGAACATTCTCCAGGATAGGCCACATTTTGGGGCACAAATCAAACCTCAGTAAATTTAAGAAAACTGAAATCGTATCAAGCATCTTCTCCAAACACAATGCTATGAGACTAGATATCAATTATAAGAAAAAAAAACTGTAAGAAACACAAACACATGGAGATTAAACAATATGTTTCTAAATAACCAACAGGTTACTGAAGAAATCAAAAGAGAAATCAAAATATTTCTAGAAACAAATGACAATGAAAACATGACACTCAAAACCTATGGGATGCAGCAAAAGCAGCTCTAAGAGGGAAGTTTATAGCAATGCAATCCTACCTCAAGAAACAAGAAAAACATCAGATAGACAGCCTAACTTTACACCTAAAACAACTGGAAAAAGAAGAAGAACAACAACAACAAAAAATTAGTAGAAGGAAAGAAATCATAAAGATCTGAGCAGAAATAAATGAAAAATGAAAGAAACAATAGTAAAGATTAATAAAACTAAAAGCTGGTTCTTTGGGAAGAGAAACAAAATTGACAAACCTTTGGCCAGACTCATCAAGAAAAAAAGAAAGAGGAATCAAATCAACAAATTTAGAAATGAAAAAGGAGAGGTTACAACAGACAATGCAGAAAAACAAAGGATTATAAGAGACTATTATGAACAATTATATGGAAATAAAATGGATAACCTGGAAGAAAAGGACAGATTCTTAGAAAAATTCAATCTTCTAAGATCGAACCAGGAAGAAATAGAAATTACGAGCCACCCAATTACAAGCACTGAAATTGAAGCTGTGATCAAAAATCTCCCAAAAAAACAAAAGCCCAGGACCAGATGGTTTCACAGGAGAATTCTATCAAACATTTAGAGAAGAGCTAATGCCTATCATTCTAAAACTCTTTCAAAAAATTGCAGAGACAGGAACACTTCCAAAATCACTCTATGAGGCCACCAAAACCAGACAAAGACAACACAAAAAAGAAAACTACAGGCCAGCATCACTGACGAACATAGATGGAAATATCCTCAACAAAATTTTAGCAAACAGAATTCAACAACACATCAAAAAACTCATACACCATGATCAAGCTGGGTTTATTCCAGGGATGCAAGGATTCTTCAATATACACAAATCAATCAATGTGATACACCATATTAACAAATTGAAAGATAAAAACCATATGATCATCTCAATAGATGCAGGAAAAGCCTTTGACAAAATCAGCACCCATTTATGATTAAAACTCTTCAAAAAATGGGCATAGGAGGAATTTACCTCAACATAGTAAAGACCATATATGATAAGCCTACAGCAAACATTATTCTCAATGGTGGAAAACTGAAAGTATTCCCCCGAAGATCAGGAATAAGACAAGGGTGTCCAATTTCCCCACTATTATTCAACATAGTTCTAGAAGTCCTAGCTACAGCAATCAGAGAAGAAAAAGAAATAAAAGGAATCCAAATCGGAAAAGAAGAAGTAAAGCTCTCACTGTTTGCAGATGATGTGATACTGTAATAGAAAACCTTAAAGATAGTATCAGAAAATTACTAGAGCTAATCAGTGAATTTAGCAAAGTTGCAGGATACAAAATCAATACACAGAAATCACTTGCATTTCTATATACTAACAATGAAAAATTAGAAAGAGAAATTAAGGACTCAATCCCATTCACCATTGCAACAAAAAGAATTAAATATCTAGAAATAAACTTACCTAAGGAGACAATAGAACTGTACATAGAAAATTATAAGACACTAATGAAAGAAATCAAAGATAACATATTCCTGGGTAGGAATCCCATGTTCCTGGGTAGGAGGAATCAATATTATGAAAATGACTATACTACCAAACACAGTCTACACATTCAATGTGATCCCTATCAAATTACCAATGTCATTTTTCACAGAACTAGAACAAAAAATTTCACAATTCGTATGGAAAACAAAAGACCCCGAATAGCCAAAGCAGTCTTGAGAAAGAAGAATGGAGCTGGAGGAATCAATCTTCCTGACTTCACATTATACTACAAAGCTACAGCCATCAAGACAGTATTGTACTGACACAAAAGCAGAAATATAAACCAATGGAACAAGATAGAAAGCTCAGAAATAAACCCATGCACCTATGGGGACCTTATCTTTGACAAAGGAGGCAAGAATATACAATGAGGCCAAGACAGCCTCTTCAATAAATGATGCTGGGAAAACTAGACAGCTACATGTAAAAGTATGAAATGAAAACACTTCCTAACACCATACACAAAGATAAACTCAAAGTGGATTAAAGACCTAAGTGTAAGATCAGAAACTATAAAACTCTTAGAGGAAAACATAGGCAGAACACTCGATGACATAAATCAAAGCAAGATCCTCTATGACCCACCTCCTAGAGTAAAGGAAATAAAAATAAAAGAAAACAAATGGGCCCTGATTAAACTTAAAAGCTTTTGCACAACAAAGGAAACTATAAGTAAGGTGAAAAGACAGCCCTCAGAATGGGAGAAAATAATAGCAAATGAAACAACTTACAAAGGATTAATTTCCAAAATATACAAGCAGCTCATACAACTCCATACCAGAAAAACAAACAACCCAATAAAAAAGTGGGAAAAAGACCTAACAGAAATTTCTCCAAAGAAGACATACAGATGGCTAAGAAACACATGAAAATACTCTCAAAATCACTCATTATTAGAGAAATGCAAATCAAAACTACAATGAGATATCACCTCACACTGGTCACAATGGCCATCATCAAAAAGTCTGCAAACTATAAATGCTGGAGAGGCTGTGGAGGAAAGGGAACGCTCTTGCACTGTTGGTGGGAATGTAAATTGATATAACCACTATGGAAGATGGTATGGAGAGTCCTTAAAAAACTAGGAATTAGACCACCATATGACTCAACAACCCCACTCCTAGGCATATACCCTGAGGAAACCAAAATTGAAAACTACACGTGTATCCCATTGTTCATTGCAGCACTATTTACAGTAGCTAGAACATGGAAGCAAGCTAGATGTCCATCAACAGATGAATGGATAAAGTCATGATACATATATACAATGGAATATTACTCAGCCATAAAAAGGAATGCCTTTGAGTGAGTTCTAATGAGGTGGATGAACCTAGATCCTATTATACAGAGTGAAGCGAGTCAGAAAGAGAAAGATAAATATCATATTCTAACGCAAATATAGAGAATCCAGAAAAATGATACTAAAAAATTTACTTACAAGGCACAATGGAGAAACAGACAAAGAGAATAGACTTGTGGACATGGGGAGAGGGCAGGAGAGGGTGAGATGTATAGGAAGAGTAACATGGAAACTTACCATATGTAAAATAGATAGCTAAAGGGAATTTGCTGTATGGCTAAGGAAACTCAAAAAGGGACCTTGTATCAACCTAGAGGGGTGGGATGGGGAGGGAGATAGGAGGGAAGTTCAAAAGGGAGGGGATATATGTATGTTGATGACTGATTCATGTTGAGGTTTGACAGAAAACAACAAAATTCTGTAAAGCAATTATCCTTCAATAAAAAATAAATAAATTATTTTTTTAAAGTGTATTACACATATGTTATTTTCAGGTGCTAAAAACTAAGGAATCTCTACAGTCTCACATATCCCATCTTCTCATCCTAAAACTACAATTTCCAAGAGAAATGGAGGAGCCATCTTTCTCTCTGCTCCCTATATCTTCCTCTCCACCCTGAGAATCTTCAAAATCAAGGGTTTCTTACCTTAGAAGTCTTAGATGATCAGGTAACAGGGGAAGGGGGGCTACTTTCAGGGTAAAACATAAGTGAAACAGAGAAAGGAAGGGCAGGAAATGAAGAACCATGAAGGGCTGGGCTTGGAGGAAGTTTTTTTTGAAGTGAAATAGAAAGGTAAGCAAAATTTCACTGATGGCAGTTGATAGAAATCTTGACAGCAAGAGAGATGAGACACAAGAATTCTATGGAGGAATCGGAAATAGGAATTTTACCACAGGATATAAATTGAGTCCTCATAAATGTTCTACAGGAAGTTCTAATAAACATTTGAAGCACATGTGTGCTCAGTTGTGTCTGACTCTTTGCGACCCCATAGATGGTAGTGGGTCAGGCTCCTTGTCTATGGAATTTTCCAGGCAAGAATATTGGAGTGGGTTGCCATTTCCTATGCCAGACAATCTTCCTGATCCAGGGACAAAACCCATATCTCTTGCATCTCCTGCATTGACAGATTCTATACCACTGTGCCACTTGGAAAGCCCACTGCAGACCATTATTTTGAGTGGGATTCCATGCTAGACATTGTGAATCCCTTGCCCCATCCCACCCCTGCTTTTATTCATTTTATAGGAGTAGTAATGAGGCTCAAATCTTTTTTCAATCTCTTGAATAGACTAATGAAGTAATATATCAGCATTCAAAAAGTGTTTGAGACAGACTCAAATATATTACATTTCCTCATTTTGAACCAGAAGCATAGTATATCCATGCAGCTACACTTGTACCCTCATGTGGCTCAGATGTATATTTCTCTACTGTGATAAATACTTACAAAATAAAATGTATTTATTAATAAATGCTATTTGAAAGCCAAAGGAAATTTTTTGAGTTCTGAGGTCCATAGTTAGGAAAAATACAAAGAGGGGAGCACACTGGTGACAGATAAGTCTGGAGTCATGCAGTTGCATCATTTAAACCCCATGGTGTGATGGAACAGGTTAATCAATTAAGAAGCACAGAATCTGGCTGTTGAAATTCTGTTTCTGTGTTTCCTATAAAAATGATGGCCCACCTGCAACCCCAAGAAGAACTTCTTAATAGACAAATAGCAGAGAAGACACACAGAACTGGAAGACTCTCAAAGCAAGACTGAAAAATGTTGAATTCAGGTAGGACACCCTTAGGCAAAGAAAATTTCACAGGGTATCACTCCCATTATCACCACAATCAAGCTTAAATCTCACATCCAGTTGGAAAAATAAAAGAGTAGGCACAATATTGATGACTCTAATCCCATACTATGCACTGATTTCTATAAGTGGTAATACCTAACCTATTTCTAATTTGTCTCCTTACATAAACTTTGTTTCTAAAAATAATATAGATAGACACAGAAACAACCTAAATGCCCATCAACAGATGAGTGGATAATTACAAATGGAATAGTATTCAACCATAAGAAAGATGAAATTTTGCGATTTGTAACAACATGGACGGATCTTGAGGATGTAAGTGAAATAAGTCAGATGGAGAAAGACAAATACTGTATGATTGAACTCATGTGTGGAATCTGAAATAAAACAAAACAGGAATAAATGAACAAATCAAAACCAAACAAAAACAAACACATAGATACAGAGAACTGAGTGGTGGTCACCAGAGGAGCTGGGGGTGAGGAGGAGAGAGAAGAGGGTAAAAGGGGGTCAAATGTATCATGATGGATAGAAGCTAAACTTTTGGTGGTGAGCACCCTGGAGTGTTTAATATTCTCACATAAGCAGGTAAACATGTGAAGGTATTATACAATCTAAAATAGCAACAAGTAAATAGGTAAGTTAGAGAGAGAAATGAAGAAATTACATTTAATTTTAAAAAGAAAGGAAAGAAGACAAGCAGGGGTAAAGGAAAACATCATGCTGAAGACTCAGAGCAGTGGAAAGTAGGTAAAAGGAGACTTTTGAGAACAGAGAGGGAAGACTCAAGAAAACTTTCGGGAAATATCACCATGATCATTTGTGCATCCCAAGCACATCTCCTCGAACGTGGGGTTGCTCCTCTCAGCCGCCGCCCCTGACCTCGGATGTGGGATACCTTCCCTCAGCCACCACCCCTGGTTCCAAATAGGAAAAGGAGTATGTCAAGGCTGTATACTGTCACCCTGCTTATTTAACTTATATGCAGAGTACATCATAAGAAATGTGGGCTGGAAGAAGCACAAGCTGGAATCAAGATTGCCGGGAGAAATATCAATAACCTCAGATATGCAGATAACACCACCCTTATGGCAGAAAGTGAAGAGGAACTAAAGAGCCTCTTGATGAAAGTGAAAGAGGAGAGTGAAAAAGTTGGCTTAAAGTTCAACATTCAGAAAAACTAAGATCATGGCATCTGGTCCCATCACTTCATGGGAAATGGATGGGGAAACAGTGGAAACAGTGGCTGACTTTATTTTTTGGGGCTCCAAAATCACTGCAGATGGTGATTGCAGCCATGAAATTAAAAGACGCTTACTCCTTGGAAGGAAAGTTATGACCAACCTAGATAGCATATTAAAAAGCAGCCAACAAAGGTCCATCTAGTCAAGGCTATGGTTTTTCCAGTGGTCTTGTATGGATGTGAGAGTTGGACTGTGAAGAAAGCTGAGCACCAAAGAATTGCTGCTTTTGAACTGTGCTGTTGGAGAAGACTCTTGAGAGTCCCTTGGACTGCAAGGAGATCCAAGCAGTCCATCCTAAAGGAGATCAGTCCTGGATGTTCATTGGAAGGACTGATGCTGAAGCTGAAACTCCAGTACTTTGGCCACCTCATGCAAAGAGTTGACTCATTAGAAAAGACCCTGATGCTGGGAGGGGTTCGGGGCAGGAAGAGAAGGGGGCGACAGAGGATGAGATGGCTGGATGGCATCACCAACTCAATGGACATGAGTTTGGGTAAACTTCAGGAGTTGGTGATGGACAGGGAGGCCTGGTGTGCTGCGATTCATGGGGTCGCAAAAAGTCAGACACGAATGAGCGACTGAACTGAACTGAACTGAACTAAAGCACATCTCAGATATTTTCTTGCTAGATTAAGCAAGTATTTAAATTTTTTTCAATTGATCAGAGAAAGAGATAGAAAAGAGACAATAGAGGCATCTGAACTCCTTAGGCAAGAAGGAGCCAGAGTTAGAAGCTGCTGTGAAATCAGTGCCTTTGGGTGAGTTTCAAGGATTGCTAAATGAGTCACCTACAAGATGTTAATTGCCTCGTGGAAAGAATTACTTCTGTTGGCAAGATAGGGAAAGGGATCAACTACACATTCATGTAAGTGACTAAAAAATGTGGAGGGAAACTAAGTGAGGCAAGACTGTTCATTCCAAACATCCTAGTGTCAGCAACCATCGCCAAATAGACACCACAACCTTTCTTTCTCAGGCCATGCTCCAGAGCCCGCTGTATTGTATTATATAGTTAATGCAATCACCTGTGAGATGTTGATGATTCATTCAAAATTTCCCATCACTCCTCATTCAAAGTGCTGATGTTCTGTGAGGTAAGAGCTTCTTTTATCACCATTTCACAAGCAAAGATTTTGAAGCACAAAGAGTTTAAATTATTCCCAAGATCCCACACCTGATAAGGATCCAGTGGAACCTTTATTATTCTGTCTTCCCCATTCTAGGGAAAAAGATGATCAGATCACTGGCTACCCAAAAAGGAGCAAGGATTACCCCAGAGGGAGGAATGAGGGGCCAAAGAGACTATTTCACTTTTTTTCAGCTTTGTATAAAGTCACATGAAGAAAAGAATTGGGAGAAAGACTGGAGAGAAGGTGGAGATGGGGGTGAGATGTGGTACCTCATTGGACTTGATACCACAAACTTAAATGAGAGTGAGAATTAAAAGCCCCGAAATTGTTAGGGAACAGGATGAGGAGACCCTGGGAACTTGGTGGGTAGAAATTCTTTAAAGGATAAGGGAGGAACAGAAAGAAAACAGGCACAAACCAATTCATCTCTGCCCAGCCATCGACTCGTAAAATAATCTCCTAATATCAAATATATTATCATTCTCAGTGGAAGCCTTTCAGAAGCTTTGTCATAGAAAGCTAGGATTGTATACAACATTAACAAAAAATAGAAATTATAGTCAATAAGAATGTATTAACACAAACACAAGACTCTAGGCTAGGCTTGGGGAATAAATATAAAATATATACATTCTAGATTCTTTGTCAGATTTTTAAAAAATCAAATTATATTCTTATCGCTAAAATCAATTGGTCCTGTGTAAACTATTTTAGAAATTTTGCAAGCTATTTCATAAAATAAGCTCCAAAATTTGGAAAAACTTTTTGTTTCATTTGGGTTACAATGATTAAAAGCCTTACTTTGACATATATTAAAACTGTGACTTTGGGTTAATATCTTACTTCTGGGCTACAATTTTTTCATTGTTAAAACAAGGATGACAAAATATATCCTGGAGTTCTTTTGAGGATACAGATAAAAATAAGATAATGTGTGTAAGAATGAGTTCTAATGGATGGATGATACAGAAAACCAATGTAAGGCATGGGCTTTGCAACCTGATGGACCTCACTCACTGCAGTGCAACCCTGGGCAATTTTCTTGATCTTCATAAACCTTTTTCCTTAACTTTAACATGGGAATAACAATAGAAATTTGTTTAAAAGGGTTGAATGAGATAATGTTGCTGTAGTATAGTATCTGTCACAGAGCAAGTACTCAAAATTAGTAGCTATCATTCCCTAACCTATTCCTTCAGTATTTATCTGTTTAGAGTCTATTATGGGACTAAGGATATAGCAATCAACAATATATACCCCCAAATTCAAGAAATCCATGTTATAATAAGAGGAGATAGTTAATAAACAGAGAAACAAATGAATATCTACTATGTTGAGACATAATAAGCGTAGTGAGGAAAATTAAAGAGGAAAAAGGGTTATAGTGAGCGACAGAGGTACCAGTGTATATCAGGCCATCTGAGATGGTCTTTTCAATGAGACACCATCTAAGTAGAGGCACGAAGGAAATGAAAGAGCCATGGGAATATATAGAAGAAAAACCTTCTGAGAAGCAGAAGGAGGCAGTGCAAAGGTTCTGAGGCAGGAATGTGTTTGCCATTTTCCAGGAACAGCAGAGGCCAACTGGCCTGGAAGACAATGAACAAGCACAGAGTTGCTGAAAATGGTCCAGAAAGGAACAAGGAACAGGGTAATGTAGGGCCTTGTATGCTATGGAAAGGACTAGAATTTTACTCTGAATGACATGAGAAGCTACTGAAATACTTTCATTTCAGGCACAATGGAAAAGAAGGGGACAAGTGAGGAGAAAATTCTAAGAGCCCACATGAAAGATAATAGTAAGCTAGATGAAGTTCATAGAGAAGTAGTCAGATGGACTGGAGAAGTTGTCAGTGGAGAAGCGATCAGATTCTAGATGAACTTGGTAGAAATAGCTGGCAGAATTTACTGATGAATTAGACGTGAATAAAAGAGATGTGAAAAATTAGATGTGAATAAAAGAGAAGAGCCAACGATTTCTCTTCTCAACTGAGCAAGTAGAAAGAAATAAAGGTGTCATTCACTAAGATGGGAATGACCATGGCAAGGAGTTGTTCAGTCATTCAGTCTTTGTGACCCCATGGAAAGGAGTAGGCTTGCACACAGAAGAGGCAAACAAAGAATAGTTCCGTTTTGGATACACTACAGTGAGAGATGCCTACTGGGCATGAATGTAAAGATGTCAGTTAGGTTATTTGGATAGTAAGCATAGATCAGAGGGAAATTCCAGGGTGGAAACATAAATTTGGGAGTTATCCATCAGAGGATTGGCTGCATTTACTTAAAGAGTCCATGCTGATAGAGAAGGGAGGAGATCAAAAGCTCCGAGGCGTAAATGTATGGCTGATTCATATCAATGTATGACAAAACCCACTGAAATGTTGTGAAGTAATTAGCCTTCAACTAATAAAAAAAAAAGAAAAGAAAAAAAAAAAGCTCCAAGGCATTTCAAAGCTTAGAGTTTGGTGGAATGAGGAACTAACAATGGAGAATGAGGGGAGACTAGTGAGATGGGAAAAGACCTAGGAGAGGAGTAAGTTGTGGAAGCCAAAGGATGAATGTGTTTCCAGAAGAAACAATCAGCTACTTCCAGTATGTAGGGTAAGGTGAAGTCAGAACCAGTCGCTGAATGTGGCATTGTAGAGGTTTTTAGTGACCTTAAACAGCACTGTTCTGGTAGGAGGGGTGAGAGTGAAAGCTTTGATGAGTGGGTTCAAGGGAGAAGGAAGGAAAAGAATTGGAGACAAGGAAACAACGCATTCAAGAACGTTTGCTGCCAAATAAAGGAGAAATGGAGGAACCAAAAGGGAAATGAGAGAACTAAACTGGGAGGACAGGTTTTAAGGAAGTGACTTTGTTGCTGTTGTTTATTTTTAAGATGGAGTCTATTGAAGCATGTTTGAAAGTTAATTGGAATGATCCAGTAAGAAGAGGGAAAATGAGGGACACTAAAAAAAACAACAGGACCCAATCGCAAGAGCCTTGTCTTTGAGTGGGAAAGAGAAGATGGGATCCAGGAGAAAAATGTAGCCGTAGGGCTGAGACAGGAATGTGGGCCACTCATCCCCAGAAGGAAGGAAAGCAAAACATAGGCAGGTGGGTGGAAATATGTGGTGGTAGAACTATAAAAATATTTGTTCATATTGGTTCCTTTTTCTCAGTGAAACAAGAGAAAAGGTAATCAAATGAGATTGAAGAGAGTCATCTCAGATTTGGGGCTAATGATTGGGCTAGAGAAATAAAAATGACCACTGGTCAGCAAAAAATGTCCTTTTGGAGTTAGAGATTGTTGTTCTGTCGCTAAGTGACATACTAACATTTTTATTAGTTTTATATATTTTTATATTTTATATTTTTGTTTAAGTTTATAACAGTGTTTAATGGAATTTTCTTGAACTTATTTAAAACACATCCTTAAGAAATGCTTTTCCAACAGTATTTCTATATTTGTTACTGGATGTATAAACTGATAATTCTCGGGAATCTAAGGGCAGTGTGTTGAATGATGTCTTTGTTTCATGGATCTTTTTCAACTTTTACAAATTGGTAATGCAGATACCAATTTTTTTTTCCTCAAACAGACAGGGATTAAGCAACAGTAGACTCTAAAGTACTTAATTGTTTTATTTCTATATGAGACTCAATTCCAATAATTTTTCTAATAAATAGTAGGGCTCCATATGTTTCTAACCCTAGGGGAAATTCCTCCTGATACTAATTTAATGAAGATAATTAAGATAGAAAGTAAACTTGAAAATACATTTATTCACTCTACAAAGAAGGACTGGTTTAGAAGATGCTGTCTACTTTTACGTATTTTAATATTTTGTTCATTTTTGTTTTACAATAAATAATTAATGACTAAATTAATTCATCTTTCAATAGTTCCCATATTTTACTATCTGCATCAACATATAACTTTTTTGCCCTACTCATAAAGAAATGGGTCTATTCCCTGGTGACTCAGTGGTAAAGAATCCGCTTGCGATGCAGAAGATGCAGGTTTGATCATTCGGTCAGGAAGATTTCCTGAAGAAGGAAATGGCAACCCACTCCAGTATTCTTTCCTGGAAGATCCCATGGTCAGAGGAGCCTGGCAGGCTATATTTCATGGGGTCTCAAGAGTTAGACAGGACTTAGCTACTAAACCACCACCAAGTTGATATTATTCAGAAGAAAAAATAGAAGAGAGATGACAGACTGATTCTTGAGTCTGCAAAGCAATGAAACTGAAAATGTTACAGCATGTGGTTTTCATTACTTTCTCAAAAGACCACACATGTTTAACAGGAGAATGAACTAGATGGAAAGTGATTTGACTCCATTTTCTCGATAAGTCTGGCTTCAGGAATAAGGCCAATTACTTGCATGTTTTAGAGTCGTATGAAAATGAAAGTGAAAGTTGATCAGTCAAGTCCGACTCTTTGCGACCTTATGGACTATACAGTCCATGGAATTCTCCAGGCCAGAATACTGGAGTGGGTAGCCTTTCCCTCCTCTGGGGGATCTTCCCAACCCAGGTCTCTTGCATTGCAGGTGGATTCTGTACCAGCTGAGCCATAAAGGAAGCCCAAGAATATTGGAGTGGGTAGCCTATCACTTCTCCAGCGGATCTTCCCGACCTAGGAATCGAACCGGGGTCTCATGCATTGCAGGTGGATTCTTCACCAACTGAGCTATGAGGGAAGCCCATTTAGAGTCATATGGCTTCAAGGAAAACAAATCATTAGGACATGGGCACCACTGGAATGAGAAAGACAGATTAGTCAGAAACTGATAACTATTACAAAGAACGTTTTCATATAATTTAGACATATGGAAGAGGATTTCCGGAAAATATGACCCCATATGAATGGATCTGAATAAGTCATAAATTGGTTAAGGGTAATTTTCATATACATACTAAGAAATTTTGATTTTTTTGCAAATTGATATTGTTCAATAGAAGGAAGGAAAGAAGGGAAGGGTCCACTTATTAATCATTTCTCTTTACCATTCATTCCGTCTTTTTCCATTTCATAGACTACTATTAACATCTTATTAACTATTAATTGTTAGCCATCATTAACTATTAATGACTTCCCCAGTGGCTCAGATGGTAAAGAATCTGCCTGCAATGTGGAGACCCAGGTTCAGTCCCTGGGTTGGGAAGATTCCCTGGAGGAGGACATGGCAACCCACTCCATTATTCTTGCCTGGAGAATCCCCGTGGACAGAGGAGTCTGGTGGGCTGCAGTCCATGGGGTCACAAAGAGTCGGACATGACTGAGCAACTAACACTTCACTTCACTATTAACATCTTAAATTTAATGATGAAATATTTTTAAAAGGCTTCCATTTAGGAATCCCATGGGTGCCCCTGCGGCCAGTGTGAATGATAGCCCCTCTGTTATCAGAGCCTCCTATCTCAGTTGATGACCGTCCAGCTCAAAGTTGATGAAATTCTGATGTCTTTTAATGAACAACATTATCTACTGGAAAAGGCACAACTCTTCTACAGGCTTGGCAATTAAAACTTGGAAGCTGCTCACAACAGTTGGGATTTCCTTCGGGAGATAGTGAAGATGAAAAAATAGAGACATGTTCCTATGTGTAAAGAGCAGCCTCAACACTGAGGGTCGTTGGATGTGTATGTAGTGTGAGCAAAGGTGCTGGTTATACCTGGTTACCTCTCCAAACCAAAAGAGAGGTCCACATCACCAATTAGATAGAATAGTCTTTTTTCCCAAGCTTGGGGGCAGGGATTGGGGTGGGGGGGTGAATATCCAGATAGAATCATTGAAATCCTCAGAAAGAATGAGAAAGTAATCTTGAGCGATTCCCCAAAATAGCTACAGCAGAATGAAAGTGACCATCCAACCATCCATAGAATGAAATCACATTTTGGTCACTTGGATCTTAAATAAATAATTTCTTTTGCATTTTATGAAATGACTAAATATTTTATTTCTGACTTATCTCTAAAACTATTGGAGAAATATATTTATGTGTGTGTGTGCTGAAAATTTAAGCCATTCAAAAGTAGATATTGAAGCCTCTTCTATCCTTTCTATTTCTTAGAGGTAACTATTACTAATATTTAGGTACTTATGTTTTAACTATTCCTCTATCCATACAGAGGTTTTTATAATGCAAATAAAATAACACTGTTCAACAATGTGCTTTTCTATTTTGTAACAAGTCATATCCTTCTTATCAGACTATATAGGTCAACATTTTTTTAATAACTGCAAAGTGCATCATATGGGAACACCTACATTTTTCTTGAAAGACCTGTTTCCACTAGATTACATGGACAGTGGTTAGTTTTTTCTCTTTTCTCTATTTCATGAAATAGAATATTGAACTTTTATACAAGCACTTTTGTACAGATGTAGAAATATTTGTTAGGATACATCCTATAACTGAAAGAGATCAACAAATGAAACAGTTAAAATTATCATAGCTATTTTAATATCTGACAATTTGTTGGTATTTGTGTTTGACATTTGATTGACTTTAAATTTTAAAATATTTTAAAATAATAATTATAGTTTTGATTTGTTATTTATCAGTAAAGTTAATCTTGCAATGAATATAGGGGTGCCTGTAAGACAAACATAGACAGCATATTAAAAACCAGAGCCATTACTTTGCTGACAAAGGTCTGTCTAGTCAAAACTATGGGTTTTCCAGTAGTCATGTATGGATGTGAGAGTTGGACCATAAAGAAAGCTGAGTACCAAAGAATTGATGCTTTTGAACTGTGGTGTTGGAGAAGACTCTTGAGAGTCCCTTGGACTTCAAGACCAAACCAGTCCCAATTCTAAAGGAAATCAGTCCTGAATATTCATTGGAAGGACTGATGCTGAAACTGAAGCTCCAAAGCTTTGGCCACCTGATGAGAAGAACTGACTCATTGGAAAAGGCCCTGGTGCTAGTAAAGATTGAAGGCAGGAGGAGAAGGGGACAACAAAGGATGAGATGGTTGGATGGCATCACCAACTCGATGGGCATGAGTTTGAGCAAGCTCCACGAGTTGGTAAAGGACAGGGAAGCCTGGCATGCTGAAGTCCGTGGGGTTGCAAAGAGTCGGACATGACTGAGTGACTGAACTGAAAGTTAATCTTGGCTTCCCAGGTGATGCTAGTGGTAAAGAACCCATCTGCCAACGCAGGAGACATAAGAGAGGTGGATTCAATCCCTGGGTCAGGAAGATCCCCTGGAGGAGGGCACAGCAATCCATTCCAGTATTCTTGCCTGGAGAATCCCACGGACAGAAGAGCCTGGTGGGCTAGAGTGTATAGGGTTGCAAAGAGTCGGACACGGCTGAAGCAATTTAGGACAGCATAGCACACAAGTGAATCTTACCAGAATAGCTATGTTCATATTATTAACCTATTTTTCTGCTTGTTTGTTTTATTGGTTTTTTAATAAATCTATATTCTTTGTATCTAGACTGCAATTTTTTCTGTTGTTGCTTCCTTTTAACTTTGCTTACAGTTTCTTTTGCCCTTAACAACATGTCAAATTAGTCCTATTAGTCTTTACTTTCTTTTATCATTTATTGGCCAATGCCATATTTAGAAAAGGCTTCTCCACTACTAATAATACAAAAATACTTTTTCTATGTTTTATCTTTTCATAGAGTTTTGTATTTTTTATTTAGGTATTTTACCTACCTGGAATTTATTCATGGATGGTCTGAGAATCTAATTCTTTCCAAAATTCATTCATAAATCATTTTATTTTTAGATAAATGCTTGTTGTATAGTGGTTAAGAGCACAGGGTTTTTTAATCCCCAAGAATCTTTACTGGAGATCCAGCTCAGCCTTTTTCATTTCATGACTCTTAGCAGGTTATTCTCTAACTTTTAACTTTTTCATCTGTAAAATGTGGATATTCCACTACAAACTAGAAGAGTCGGAAAGTTTCATAAGTTCAGTTCAGTCACTCAGTCATGTCTGACTCTTTGCAACCCCATGGACTGCAGCATGCCAGGCTTCCTTGTCCATCACCAACACATGGAGCTTGTTCAAACTTTTGTCTATCGAGTCATTGATGCCATCCAACCATCTCATCCTCAGTCATCCCCTTCTCCTCCTGCCTTCAATCTTTCCCAGCATCAGGGTCTTTTCCAAGGAGTCAGTTCTCCGCATCAGGTGGTCAAAGTATTGGAGTTTCGGCTTCAGCATTGGTCATTCCAATGAATACTGAGAGTTGATTTCCTTTAGGATTGACAGGTTTGATGTCCTTGCAGTCCAAGGGACTCTCAAGAGTCTTCTCCAGCACCACAGTTCCAAAGCATCAATTCTTTGGTGCTCAGCTTTCTTTATAGTCCAACTCTCACATCCATACATGACTACCGGAAAAACCATAACCTTGACTAGACAGATCTTTGTCAGCAAAGCAATGTCTCTGCTTTTCAATATGATGTCTAGGTTGGTCATAGCTTTTCTTCCAAGGAGCAAGTGACTTTTAATTCCAGGGCTGCAGTCACCATTTGCAGTGATTTTGGAACTCAAGAAAATAAAGTATGTTACCGTTTCCATTGTTTCCCCATCTATTTCCCATTAAGTGATGGGACCAGATGCCATGATCTGCATTTTTTGAATGCTGAGCTTTAAGCCAACTTTTTCAGAAACTCTCCTCTTTCACTTTCATCAAGAGGCTCTTCAGTTTCTTTTCACTTTCTGCCATAAGGGTGGTGTCATCTGCATATCTGAGGTTATTGATATTTTTCCCTGCAATCTTGATTCCAGCTTGTGTTTCATCCAGCCCAGCATTTCTCATGATGTACTCTGCATATAAGTTAAACAAGCAGGGTGACAATATGCAGCATTGACGTACTCCTTTCCCAATTTGGAACCAGCCTCCATGTCCAGCTATAACTGTTGCTCCTTGACATGCATACAGGTTTCTCAGGAGCAGGTAAGGTGGTCTGGTATTCCCAGCTCTTGAAGAATTTTCCACAATATGTTGTGATCTACACAGCATAGTGAAACTCAATGAAACAAGGAGCCAGGCTGTATAGAACCACTCATGATGGACAGATCATGGTTGAGAGCTCTGACAAAACATGATCCACTGGAGAAGGGAAAGGCAAACCAGTTCAGTATTCTTGCCCTGAGAACCCCATAAACAGTATGAAAAGGCAAAAAGATAGGGCACTGAAAGATGAGCTCCCCAGGTTGGTAGGTGCCCAATATACTACTGGAGAAGAGTGGAGGAATAACTCCAGAAAGAATGAAGAGACGGAACCAAAGTGAAAACAACGCCCAGTTGTGTATGTGACCAGTGATGGGAGTAAAGTCCAATGCTATAAAGAGCAATATTGCATAGGAACCTGGAGTGTTACATCCATGAATCAAGGTAAATAAGAAGTTGTCAAACAGGAGATGGCAAGAGTGAACATCGACGTTTTAGGAATCGGTGAACTAAAGTGAACTGGAACGGGTGAATTTAAAGTTCCATAAGGATATCCATAAAAGCAGTTTGTACAAGACGGACATGAGAAGAGCTGAATAAATATCAGCTACTCTCATTATTATTATTTTCTTTTAAGTTAAGTGTCCCTGCAATCAATTTCTGTAATATTAGAAACTTCTTGCTGTTTAATTATTTTATGTTTGTTGGTTGATTGATTTACTGTTGAGTTAGTTGCCTTGCTTGTTTGGTTTGAATTGGATTCACCTTCATTTCTTTTTCTTTTTAATCAACTTTACTGAAGTATAGTTTGTATACCCCACATTTACCCTGTATATTTTAATTATTTTTACTACATTAACCAAGTTGTGCAACTATCACTACCACGAAACTATTTGCAGCTAATCCCTATTCCTACTCTCCAGCCTCAGGCAAGATCTGACCTAGTTTCTGTCTCCATGAATTAGCTTTTTCTGGATAGTTCATGTAAATGGCATCATAGAGGAAGCGGTCCTTTGTGATTGGCTTATTTCACATAGCATGATGTTTCTGAACTTCATATTATAGCATATAACAATGTTTCATTCTATAATATTGCTGAATAATATCATATTCTGTTGTATTGATATGGTATTTTTTAATCCATTTACAAGTTGATGGACATTTGAGTTTTTTAAATTATTTTTGGCTACAATGGATAATGCTGCTGTGACTTCATGTGTACAAGTCTTGGTGTGGTCATACACTTTCATTTCTCTTGGGAGTGGAATTGCTGGGCTGATGCTTAATTTTTTTAAGAAATTACAAATTGTTTTCCAAAGTGGCCATAGCTTTACCACCAGCAATATATGAGGGTTCATATTTTGCCATACTTTCTTGCTAGCATTTGTTATTGTCTATATTTTTTATTAAATTTATTTTAGTGGGTAGGAAATAGCCTAATAGTTTTGATTGGCATTTCATTAATGACTAATGATGATGTCTTTTCATGTTTATTAGCTATTTATATACTTTCTTTGAAATGTCTATTCCAGTCCTTTCTGCATTTTTAAATTATATTAGTTGTCTTCTTGTTATTCAGTTTCAAGAGTTCTTTTTATGTTCAAGATACAAAACCTTCATTGGATATGAGATTTGCAAATATTTTCTTCCTGTCTGTGACTTGCTTTTTCAGTTTTTAATAATGTCTTTGAAGTATAGAAATTTTGAATTTTGAAGTTCAATTTATCAATTTTTCTTTCATTTATAGATTGTACTTTGGTCACATAGCTAGGAAATCTTTGCCTTATTCAAGCTGTCAAATATTTTTCTTCTGTCTTCTAAAACTTTTATAGTTTTGACTCTTGCATTTACATTTGTGATACGTTTTATTTTTTAATATACTTTTTAATGTATTTATTTTTTAATTGAAGAATAATTGCTCTACAGAGTTTTGTTGTTTTCTGTCAAACCTCAACCTGAATCAGCCATAGGTATACATATATCCCCTCCCTTTTGAAACTTCCATTTCCTTTCTGGCATAATTAAGGCAAAACAAATTACCATCTACTGCACAACTCTTTCAACTTTTCTAGTCTATATCATAAAACCCATTAGGTAATAGCTCCAACTTTATGCTGAGAAATGAATGCTAAAATGTTTTGTTACTTGCCTTACATTTAAAGCTGCTGATTTCCAGTATTGTACCACACTTGGGGTTAAGCAATGGCAAGAACTAACATAGAGCCCTGTTCATTTTCTTAATTTTTATTGCAATTATAGCATTATTTTAAGATTACCTGTAAATTTTTTTGTCTCCTCCACTAGTTTAACTACGAGCATTCTAAGAGCAGAGATGCCATCCCTAGTATGGTATCTGGCTCACTGTAGATGCTCAATAAATATTCCATATTTTAAGGTTACCTGTAAATTTGTTTGCTCCTTCACTGGTTTAACTACAGGTGTTCTAAGAGCAGAGATGCCATCCCTAGTATGGTATCTGGCTCACTGTAGATACTCAATAAATATTCCATAAATAATGAATAGAAGTCCTGTTTTACATCTAATATATGTCTTGAAATGATAAAATTTTTAGCACAATCTTGTAAGCTAGGTGGTAATAGTCCCATTTCACAGATGGAGAAATTGAGTCCAGAGTTGATGAACTGAAGACTGAAGATATGCATGATGTAAATCACAGCCTTGGTATCTTCACTGCTGGTAGCAGGGGCATGACTGGCCCTGGGCAGGGCATATATAGTATGTGTGGGTCACAGGTTGGCACTTCTCAGGGGCAACTGCCCAGGATGCTTCCTAGCAAGTCCAGTGTTAGTGGTTTCCTTTATATAAAATAGAACTGGGTCCTGTATGAAGCAAGACAACAAGCTTTCTATGTGTCCCTGAGAAGCTAAAATAGACACTCATTTTCTCTATTGCTGTTGCTGTTCAGTCACCAAGTTGTGTCCGACCCTTTGCGACCCCATGGACTGCAGCACACCAGGCCTCCTTGTCCCCCATCATCTCCCAGAGTTTGCCCAAGTTCATGCCCATTGAATTGTGATGCCATTTTCTCTATGTGCAAGCAAACAAGGCTTACTCTCAGCAAATTTGCAACGTGGCTAGTGGTCAACTCTCCAATAGGTTGACAGATAGGTTCTAACCTAGTTGTGTAAAGGAAAAAGTGAGTAGATGTCTGAAAAATTAACACCACCTGCAAGATGAATGATATTTTCCTGTATTTGATGGCTTTCTGCTTACCCTTGTTTCCTGCTGTATGTTTGTACCAGCCAAGTGGCAAAACAAGACTTGTCAGAAAATGGAAACTTACAACCAAACAGGAGAGGCCACTTACCAGAGAGCATGTCCCAACATTGCTCTGTCAGTGTCATAACATACATACTTGCCTATCTACGCACAGACATGAATTTGAATTGGTAACAACAAAGTCGATTTCAGGTAATCTAGTTTGAGAGCTCTTGATTGGAAATTTTACTTGTGTTTTTTCCAGGAACTTTGTGGTATTTGGACTTTTTTAACTTCTCTGGGAATAATATGTCTGCAAAGTCAACGTTAAAGAGAATTTTAAGGAAAAATAAAGTTTGTCTATGTGAGAGAGAAGGGTATGGTGGAAAAGAGGCAACATGGCTACTCGTGGTGATGAGAAAGGGCTGGCAGCTGCCAGTGAATTTCATGGAGAGTCAGAAAGTACAGGATGTGGGCACCACCAAGCAGAACCTGATGAAGAAAGAAAAACTTGCTGTAAGGGACTTCCCTAGTGGTCCAGTGGTTAAGATTCCATGCCCCCCACTGCAGGGGGCATGGGCTCAGTTGCTCAGGGAACTAAGATCCCACATGCCATGTGATTTGGCCAAAAACAAACAAAACTGACTATAAGAGCCACTGCAGCCAGCACACAACGGATGGGAGCTGGGGTCGAATTGAGCCAACGGAGTCCGGGATATTTGTGATTGCTATAAATGAATGTGAGACTTCCCTGGTGGCTCAGACAGTAAAGCGTCTGCCTACAATGCGGGAGCCCCGGGTTCAATCCCTGGGTCGGGAAGATCTCTTGGAGAAGGAAATGGCAACCCACTCCAGTATTCTTGCCTGGGAAATTCCATGGACGGAGGAGCCTGGTAGGCTATAGCCAGTCCATGGGGTCGCAAAGAGTCAGACACGATTGAGCGACTTCACTTTCTAAATGAATGTAAGAAATATCAATAGAAGAATAATGGAAAAAAGTTTTAACAGAGAAAAACAAGAGAAGAGGTTTAAAAGAAAAGGAGAGAAAGAAGATTCTGGTCATTATGTCTTCTGTGTTAGAGGACAAAAAAGGGTCATGTGGCTGAGGATAGTAGCATGGAGAACTTTAAGGATCACTCATGGAGAAGGTGGCTATCAGGGGAGGAAACTCTAGAAGTCTCTACAGGAAAAAGAAAATCCCTGGGAAGCATTTATTGAATGAAAACAAATGGAGTTAGAAACCATACCTCCCACTGCAGATGTCCATCTGTCCATCTGCTAAGGCACAGAACAAGGGACATACATAGAGTGCATTTGAGTACTTAACATAAGGAGGGAAGCCTAATATAAATATCAATAATCAATTCTATTTTATTATATGGAATTCACAACCTAGATGTAATAATAGAAAAAGGATATTCCTTTTTCAAAAGCATTGGTCTGATGAGGATTGTTGCAGCCAGTTGCAGAGTTGCTGCTTATTTTACTTAAAAGCAGATCACATCCCCCAGGGCTGTCTGCTATCTCCACCGAATAGGGCACTGTCTTGACTACCCCTTACTGCCAGGAAATCTAATTGTTCAGCTGGTCTCATTTTGGCTCTGAAAAAATTATTATGTTAGTAAAGGAGGAAAAGAAGGGAATTCCCTAGCAGTCTAGTGGTCAGGACTCCACGCTTCCACTTCAGGGGGCATAGGTTTGATCCTTAGTTGGGGAAACTAAAATTCCACTAGCTTTGAAACCAGACAAACTAAGTATCACAATAGAATTAATATTTTAAATAAATCTTTTAATTAGTATTTAGTAATAAAATTGAATAATTTTCTCTATATAAAGCAACTATATTTTAAACATATAAGCAGTTAAAATGTACTATGATTTTTAACACTGTATCTTGACTTTTTATTGTTTTTAAATAATCTGCTAACTTCAGATTTTTTAAATGGGTTGGGCCTCTGTCAATCTCTGAAAGATACTGGTGCTGAAATAAAGATGGTAGACTGTAAGTGTATACTTAGAAGAAATGCATAAATCTGATGATGGGGAATTAGAAAAAATAGGAAAATATATAAATAATAAGTGAATAAGTTCTAGAATTTCAACTTACCAGATAAAGGATGTAAAAGTATATTGCTGATAAAGATAGCTATTAATAAATAAATCAGCACAGAATGAAATATAGTCTCAACAGGAAACCTCTCCTACCTGAATATCTGGTTTAATTAACTAAAGTTAGAGAAAATTCAATAAAATCATGATCTTAAGTTTGAAGCTTAGTTTCAGCCTCAAAGAAAGTAAAACTAAATAAAGTGAAAATTATTCAAGAGTTGAATTATCCACAAAAAGAAAACAGGAGAGAAAGAAGATTCTGTGGATATTTATATCCACATAAATATAGTTAACTTATCTTTGACAAGGAAGCAAAAGTAATACAATAAAGAAAAGATGGTCTTTTTCAACAATAGGTGCTGGAACCGTTGTACATCTACATAGCAAAAAATAATGAATCTAGATACAGAACTTATACCTTTCACAAATTTTAATTCCAAATGGATCACAGATCTAAATGTTAAATATAAAACTATAAAACCCCTAGATTTAAGAGGAAAAGTCTAGATAATCTTGGGGGTGGGGATGGTATACCAGTTCAACACCAAAGGCACAATCCATGAAAGAAATCATTGATAAGTTGGACTTCATTAACATTTTAAAACTTCTGCTCTGCAAAAGACACTATCAAGAGAATGGGAAGACAAGTCACATACCTTGGAAGAAAATATTTGCAAAAGATAAAGGACTATAATTGAAATATACCAAAAACTCTTAAAGCTCAGCAATAAGAGAACAAAGAACCTGATTAAAGAAAGAACAAAAGGCCTGAATAGACACTTCACTAAAGAATTTATATAGACAGCAATTATGTACAGGAAAAGATGCTCAACATCATATTTCATTAGGGGCCTGCAAATGAAATAATTATGAGATACCGCTACACATCTTTTAAAATGGTCAAAATCCAAAACACAACATCAAATGCTGACAAGGATATGGAGCAACAAGAACTAATTGGTACTCAGAATGAAAAACTGTAAAGCCACTTTGGAAAACAGTTTGGCTGTTCCTTACAAAACTAAACATACTCAGGCTCCTTGGTATTTATCCAAATAAGCTGAAAATTTATATCCCACAAAACCCTGAACCAGATAGTTACAACAGCTTTAATTGTAACTACCAAAACTTAGAAGCACAAAAATACTGTTCAGTAAGTGAATAGATGAATTAACTGTGGTACATTCAGACACTATACTATTACTCAGGCCTAAAAAAGAAATGAGCTAGAAAGCCATGAAAAAACATGAAAGAGCCTCAATTTCATATAGCTAAGTAACAGAAGCCAATCTGAAAGTTTGCATAATATATGATTTTAACCCTATTACATTCTGGAAAAGCAAAAACTATGGAGATCATTAAAGGATCAGACATACCATGGGTTATGCAAGAGGGAGGGATGACTAGGCAGAGCAGAAAGAATTTTTAGACCTTATTAGAAACTACTCTGTAGGATACTATAATGGTAGATACATGTCATTATACAGGTGTCAAAGCCCATAGAATGTACAATGCCAAGAGTGAACATAATGCAAACTATGGAATTTAAGTGATAATAATGTGTCAACATAGATCACTGATTGTTATAAATGTACTCCTTTGGTGTGGGATGTTGATGGAGGGGAAGGGTGGGTGAGGGGGCAGGGGCTGTATGGGAATTCTCTCCTACTTTTCTCTCAACTGTGCTGTGACCTAAGACTGTTCGAAAAAGTGAAATCTGCTTTTTTTTTAAAAAGTGAAAAAATAAAGAAAGATAGGGTGATATTATGACCTGAGAATCTAAAATGTAAGGTGGTCTATTAGTATGGAACATTATTAAAGGAATTCAGACAACAAAGTCATTTGAAAAGTAAAGGAGAAGGCAGCTAAAGAATGCTCTGGGGTAAAAAAAAAAAAGAAAGCTCTGGGGTGAGATAAGAAGCTCTTTACTATGGTCTGATTTTTAGAGGGCAGGTAAAAAATATCAAAGGAAAATTAGTGTCAAAGGTACATGATCGATTTCTTAAGACTCTCAGAAAGTTAAGCCTCAGGCAAAATCTAGGGCTAAAAAAGAAATTTAGAAGCAAATTTATTAATTTTAAAGTAATATAAGTTATTTGCAGAAAATTTTCAACATGCATTTAAGCAACTGAAAAACAAAATCATCTCACAATTCTATTACCCATCAGTAATCACAGTTAACATTTTTACATTTCTCCAAGTTTTCTTTCTATGTATGTTTTTACAAATAATGCAATTTTATTCTAAACAGCTTTTCAAGTTCTTTTTCATCTAGTAACACATTGTATATCTTACCTTTTGTCATCAATATCAATGTAAATTTTACTGATCATTACTAGGTTATTATGTTATGGCTTTACAATATCTTAATTAACAAGTCTCATGTTGTTTAGTTGTTAATTTGTGTCAGACTCTGCAATCCCATGGACTGTAGCCTTCCAGGGTCCTCTGTCCATGGGATTTCCCAAGCAAGAATACCAGAGCGGGTTGCCATTTTCTTCTCCAGGGGATATTCCAGACCCAGGGATAAAACCCACATCTCGTGCATTAGCAGTCAAATTCTTTACCTGTGAGCTACTTGAAGCCCTACCAAATCTCATACTATTTATGACTATCTCATTGATCAACATTTGAAGTGATATTGCTTGATCAAAGGGTATACCACATTTGAAGTGCCAAAATACAGTCCAGAAAGTTTCTGTTCTCAAGTGAGCCTTTGAAGCTATATTTAAAACAAGAAAATACTAAAAAAAAAAAAAAAAAAAAAGGTGTAAACCTCTCAGCTAGAGAAACATGGTAAATGGGAAAAGATAATAAAGGGACTGTGAAACTGTTGATATTGATTTTACCTAACTCTTTCAAGGAGGATGTTTAGGCAGGGAAAATAGAAGGAAAATGGCTTAGGAGAAGTTAAAGGCCATTAGAAAGCCCATAAATATTCAGAACAAGCCAAGTCTTCTGATGGAGTTGAAACAGATCCCAGGATGCTGAAAGTATAGATGTAATTGTTGAACAGAATTTCATCCACTATTGAGAAACTATGGAGAATGGAAGAAGTCCTACAAGAGTGGAAAATGGACAAGATAAATTTTAAAAACGCAACGTTGAATTTGTAACTGAGCAGATCACACCCTCAGAAAAGTCTGAGGGACAATGAGGTTTGAAGAGAGGAAACTAAAGGAGCTCATAATTAAGAAAATCAGTATGGCACGTGGGGACCTAGGTTGGAATCCTAGCTCCCTCACTTACTGGCCAAGTGGGCTTTAGCAAATTACCGCATTTCTTGGAGCCTCAGTTTTCCTATCAGTAAAGTAGCCATAAAAATAACTTTTCTCTTTGAGTTGTAATGAAGATTAAATGAGATAACATCAATTAGCATAAAGCATCCAGACTAGTAGTGTCCTAGTATGTAGTAAGTGCTCAACAAATATTTGTTTCCTTTCTCCCTCTTGGTTGCACAGAGAACTTCTTTTTGTTTGTTTGTTTCTTCAAACAGTTGGGATTCGAGAAAAATGAACTGGAAGGGAACAGCTGCTCTACAGATGGTAGGAGAATTGGGGAGACTTGTCACTAAGACTTGTCCTATTACTAAGACCTATCCTCCTTTCTATCTGGTTTTATTCTTCTCCAATGACTAATATGCAGTCAGAGAGAACCTTCACATCAAGATATATAGGAGGCAAAAAGCCAAGTTGAGTAGAATCTGAAAGAAATCTTGGTCCACTGGAGGAAAAAGGCTGAATTTAAGCGATATAATATAAAAGAGTACATGTAAACTTCCACATATGGTTCCAACAACTCAAGCACATGAAGACAAACATCATACCTCAATGCAAGAGACTTATCCTATCACTCTAGTCTGAGCTTAAGGAGAACATATTATTAAGGTTCTTTTCTGGTCATCCATTTAAATGCAGAATACATTTTACATTCATGTTTGCTGAATTTAAGTTGTAAATTGTATTTTTGATATGGTTGACACTAATTTGTTTATAATATGAACCCTTAGCCAGGGACAGCCACATGAACTTTGGCACCTTAGTTTGAGTTTATGGGAACAAAGTCTGCTTGAATGACTCAAGTAGATAACAGTCTCTTTCGTTTTCCCCAAATGTCTTTAGGCTGTTCTAACACAACACGGTCAACGTGAGTCAGAGGAGAGAGCAGCATGTCCTGTCCTCCTACATGAGTCTCATATTCCTGAGAAAGCCTTTCTTATAAGCATGAAAGACAACAAGAATCAAGACAAAATCCTGAACGAAGATTCTGAGAGCAATTATAATATTGAGTAAGCAAACAGCATTGCTGTGATAGAGCCAGGAAACAAACCATAGAAGAGAAGATCTCTGCTTAATGCCAAAAACGAAGAATTTATTCAGGACGATTTTGGAGATACATGAATGCAACAATCCCATCCTCCCAAAGGACTAGGAAATAAGAGAAATCAAGTTGCCCTTTGAGGATAAACTTCATTTTTAGGATGAAGAGAAAATAAATATTCAAAATCCATAAAAATAACTACGTCAGGGAAACTAGCTATCTTGATGAAAAGTGAAAGTCTCTCAGTTGTGTCTGACTCTTTGCAACTCCATGGACCATACAGTCCATGAAATTCTCCAGGCCAGAATACTGGAGTAGGTAGTCTTTCCCTTCTCCAGGGGATCTTCCCAACCCAGGAATCAAACTCAAGTCTCCCGCATTGCAGGTGGATTCTTTAACAGCTGAGCCACAAGGGAATCTTGATGAAGGAGGAATAACAATTCAAGCAAAGCAAGAATGTAGAAACTAATGGGCTGGAGAATCTAGAAAAGTGCAGTTTGGAGAAGCACAGATGGGCAAGGAGGCTCAGAATTAAGCAAGCAACCACCTTGTACCTAGGTCAGCTCCCTGGATACTGAAATACTAGAACCTGTGCCTCCTGGTAAAGGGATGTTCCCCCTTGTTAGATAAAAAGTGGGCTACTTAATAAAAAGTGGGCACTGTCAGTAAAGCTAACGGTCTGTGTTTACAGTTTAAGACAAGATTCTGGACAGCATGTTGGATGCCATGCAGTGGTGATTCGCTTTGACTTGGCAAATATAAAACCTTCAATTTCCAGCATCATGCCAGGTTCTCAGAGCAGAGTGATGAACAAAGCAAAGATCCTATCCTCCTGGAGCTTGCAACTCAATTTTGTCCTGTAGGATTTCTTCATAGGCAGCCAGATGCCTTCCCAAACAATATCAATAGACCAAGCATCTTGTTTTAGCCCCCAAAATATGTTGTCTGGTTAAAATTTCCGAGGGCACTGATGACCCATTACAGGCCTGTTATAAGAAGCCAGATCACACTCTCCCACTTCACAGAGAGCTCTTTTACATGTCAGATAATAAAAGATGATATTTTGCAGCCCTAAGCTATGGCACAAGAGAAAACATAACTTTGTTCAAGAAGAGATTGGAAGAAATAAATATATTAGACATGATCCTAGGTGATGAGTCTATAAAAAGCATCTGCAGTTGGGTAGAATGGGGAATGAGGGAGAAACAGCAGCTTCCTTTGGTGGTTGATTTCAAGAAACACAGTGTGTCCTATCTTCAAGTATCTCTTAATGCATAGAAATGGAATATTAGACTGGATTCACCGGGAATTATCAATAAGAGCTTATTCACCCTTTACACAAAATAAAAGATGATGGTATGATTTCCTGGTTTGGTTGTATCAGAATTTTTGTCAGCAGTCTTGTTTTACATTGTTAAACTGAACAGAATGTTGGATAATGTTTAAACATTACCTTTCATACTTGAAATAAACATCTATTTTCACAAACAGGCATGAAAGCATGCCTTCATCCTTTATTTCATGTAATGAAAATAGTAAAAGGAAATTAACAAAAAATTTACTGCTTGAGGATGCATTGGGCATATAAAAAATTGGAGGCATAAAAAAAGAGTTTGAAAACTAGGCATAGACCATGAGTCTGGTAACAGAACTCAAGTGTTAGGAAAGTAACAGTTTGTTTTAGTCACTAAGTTGTGTCCAACACTTTGAGACCCCCCACGGGCTGTAGTCAGGTTCCTCTGTCCATGGGATTTTCCAGGCAAGAATACTGGAGCAGGTTGTTGTTTCCTGCTCCAGGTGATCTTCCTGACCCAGGGATGGAAACTGAATCTCCTGCATTTCCTGCACTGGCAAGCAGTACATCAATGCTAACTATAGTATTCTAGTTTATGTGAAGGATTTATCTCTCCATCTGCAAATACTTAATACCTAAACTTAAGTAGCCATTTTACTTATGTAAGAATAACAGTAAAACTTCTGTTAGGATAATTACTGTGAGAATGACTCTGGACAGTTGCATGGGGTTGAGATTAGGAAAGAGGGACTCAAGCAAACCTCTCTCAACTCAAAGACCTTCCCTATGCATCTCTCACATTAACCACAGGCGTCAGATACAGACAGCACTCTCTACTTGGAAAGAAATACTTGGCAGGCTGCTGTCACTGAAGAAAGGATGCCTTCTCATTGCACGTGTGGAAGGAGCCTATAATGACTCCCGATTGGACCAGACCAGAATCTCAGAATACTCAGGTAGGAAAACTGCCCAGCATTACATGACTTCTCTCCAAATACTGCTCAGCTGGAATTGTGACTGGACCAAGAGCAGGGACATCTAGAAGCAGAAATAAATCAGAAACTGGTGTAGGAACATTATTAGCCAAGAAATGTTAATAGATACCCTATGCAAAATGGGTTCTGGTCCAATAAACTTGAGAAATATTGCAAACTAAATCACCCCTTTGAACACTCACATTTCACATGAGTACACTGAAGCTCTTCCTTCAGTCATTATACTTGACACATAGTGGCTTTCATTCGGTTCTTTAATCACACCAATATATTTTAGGATGTTAAAGGAATGATTCTTTTTTGCCTAGAATCCTCTTCCTTCTAAGCAAGCTCTTCCTTCAGAATCCTTAAACTACATAAGGTCCAGGCTAGCATAAAATTTTCTTCCTGTTCATCATTAATTCCCTAGTGCACTGAAGTATCTGGCACAAATTTAACACTGTTTGTGAATAAATTGTTGAAACAACATCTGTTGTTTCCTGTTTGGAATATAATATCCAGTTTCAACTTTTTTTTTGGACAGTGAGAAAATGTTTCCTCACAGAAGTACACTGACTTGCCATGTCGTGACATTCACTGTCAGCACAAGGAAAAGCAAGACAGACATAGATCCCAGAATGAGGAAGGCATCAACATTTATTGAGTATTTCCTACGTGCTTTTTAATGTAAAGCATGCTGGGAACAACAGTTCCGCAAGAGGGGCCTTATCACTGCCTTTCTTCAGATGAGGAAACCAGGACTCAAGGCAGGACTTAAATTTGAACCCACATCCCAGGGAGCCCAAAGCTCACAACCTTATACTGCACCACCCCTGCCTTTGTGGAGCGGAGGGATCTACCATGGCCTTAACCATCAGTGGTAAAAAGAAGAAGCATGTCCTAACCAAGTGGACTTCAAGTGTCCCCTCACAGGCACAGAAGTACAAGGGCGGGCATGCACAGGAACAAACTGCTGAACTAAGCCTTCTTAAACCCCACCTTTCAAACCTTCTTGGGATTTAAGAATGAACTGGGAGGGAACAGCTGCTCTACAGATGGTAGGAGAATTGGGGAGACTTATCATTAAGACTTGTCCTATTACTAAGACCTATCCTCCTTTCTATCCTCTACCCGTCTTCTCCAGGCTTGGGTCTGGAGTCAGGCTTAGTCAGTAGATAGGACCCCAGTGCCTTTGACTTGCAGGGTTTCTAGTGTGGGAGCCAGAAACAAGGCAGGTGACCATGAACACTTACAACAGAAGGTTAACCTGAAGCAAACTAACAAGCTGAAAAGGGCTTCCCAGGTGGCACTAACGGTGAAGAACCCACCTGCCAATGCCAGCAAAGGAGGAAATGCGGGTTTGATCCCTGGGTTGGGAAGATCCCCTGGAGCAGGGCATAGCAACCCACTCCAGTATTCTTGCCTGGAGAATCCCAGGGACAGAGGAGCCTGGTGGGCTGCAGTCCATAGGGTCCCAAAGAGGTGGACACAACTGAAGCAACTCAGCATGCGTGTACACAAGAAGCTGAAAACCCTCTACAGATATTCTAGTTTAATTATCCATTCAACTGACACACAAACAGGCAATGTAAGATCTATAGCATTGATTCAACAAAAGCTCAATGATTATTTGCCACATCCCAGGCACAATGTTACATGCTGGTGATACAGAGGTGAACAGGACAGAGGAAGTTCCTGTCCTATTCAAAAAATGGTTCAAGCATGAATGCTGCTGCTGCTGCTAAGTCGCTTCGGTCGTGTCCGACTCTGTGCGACCCCACAGACGGCAGCCCACCAGGCTCCCCCGTCCCTGGGATTCTCCAGGCAAGAACACTGGAGTGGGTTGCCATTTCCTTCTCCAATGCGTGAAAGTGAAGTCGCTCAGTGGTGTCCAACTCTTAGCGACTCCATGGACTGCAGCCCACCAGGCTCCTCCGTCCATGGGATTTTCCAGGCAAGAGCACTGGAGTGGGTGCCATTGCCTTCTCTACAAGCATGAATGAATGTAGGAATTAATGAGCACAGCTGAAGATGTGCAGGGTCTGAAGGGCTGCTGGCTCTGCTTCAAGTGTTCACTTTGGGGGGGAAATATATATATATATATTATGTATATATATATATATTTCTGGGGAAACACATTTGATTACCTCATTATCTCTCATCAAAGTGTTCATTTACCTTGGGTAAATTTGGGTTTTTGTTCTCCCCAAAGGAAGTTATTCTACCGTGTCTCTGGCAGGTCTAATCAAGCATCAGCTACCACCTGCTTCTACTTACCCTCCGTAAACTGACACCTGAGAAATTTATCTAGCCCACTTGGATTTAAAAGCCTTTTTCACTTTCCAGAGAAAATGCGATAAGATCTCTGCATCAGTCAGGGTGCTCCAGAGACAGAGAATCAATAAGATACAGTTGTTCCCCCCCCCACCCCCACCCCCGCTGCCCAATAGCAGATTCCTCTGAAACCTTTTACGAGTCAAAATGGCGTACAGTGAAGAAACAATTACCTTAGGACACATCTTGCTAATGGATGCTGAAGCACGGATCCTCAACAGAGTTCAAAGCTACTGCGGAGGGATGCTGAGATGCTGGGTGTAGTTCCCTGGCAAGGAGCTTGGCGGCGCTACACTCATCGCCCTGCACACGCACCGCCTCTCCAACTGCTCAACTAACGCTGAACACCATTTTCACTTTTTGCCTTTTTTCTGAAAAGCAAAACATTTTGGTTGTCAGCTAGTGAAAACAGGTGTTAATATAAAGTGAAGTGAAAGTCGCTCAGTCGTGTCCGGCTCTTTGCAACCCCATGGACTATACAGTCCATGGAATTCTCCAGGCCAGGTACTAGACGGGGTAGCCGTTTCCTTCTCCAGGGGATCTTCCCAAGCCAGAGATGGAACCCAGGTCTCCCGCGTTGCAGGGGGATTCTTTACCAGTTGAGCCACAAGGGAAGTTTCATAAATAAAAGCAAAGTGGCATAAAGCAAACTTTTGAAAAGCTGTATATGTGTATTTATAGAGAGCTTTATTTTTAAGGAATTGGTTGACGTGATTGTAGACACTGCCAAGTTTTAAATGTGTAAGGAAAGATTTCTATGTTCCAGTGCCATGGAGACTTCCTTCTCTGAGAAATCTGTTTTTGCTTTTGAAGCTTTCTGCTGATTGGATGAGGCCCACCCACATTATAGAGAGAAATCTCCTTTACCTAAAGTCAACTGCTTGTAATAATCACATCTTCAAAACACCCAGCAACAGCTAGATGAGTTGTTTTTGACCAAACAGTTGGACACCATAGCCTAACCAAGCTGACATATAAAGTTAATTTGCACAACCTCTTAAGTAACCAAAGCATTTTGTGTGACTTAACTGAAGCCTTTTGTTAAAGTATTGCTTTCTGCTTCTCAGCAATAGTTCCAAACAAAGTCAAGTAAACTTCAGGGACTTTTTCAGTAAAATGAAGCAAGAGAAGTTAGCCAGAAAAAAAAAAAAAAAGAACAAAGTTATCCTTTTACTGTTTGCAGAAACACTACTCAAGACTGCTGCTCTTCAAGGGATTGATTGCATGATATTCACTGAAATAAACAACACTCAAAATAGCCAGCCTAATTATTGCTGTCACCATAATAGCCAGGATGCCACCAAAGATAGTAAATTTTCATAGGATGCTGGCTCCCTCAACAAAATCAGACCCAAAGAAACTATAGAAGAATATACAGACTTTAGGAATTAAAGAGAAGAAAAAAAAAGAGGCTAAAACAGAAGAAGAGATGAAAAAATACTGGGAAGAGGAAAAGGGAGGAGGCAGGGGAGTAGAGGAGGAAGAAAGGAAGGCAGAAGAGGTGATGAAAGGGGAAGGAGGAGAGCAGGAGAGAAGAAATCCTAGGGGAGATGGAAGTATGTTTTGAACTGGTGTGTGTGTGTGTGTGTGTGTGTGTGTGTGTGTGTTGGCCAATGCTGAGTGACGACTACAGCCTTGGGTAGAGGGTGTCTAGCACTACGAGACAACTGGAGAAAAGCAGAGTAAACTTCTACTCTGGCCTTTCCCCCTCCATTATCTTAGGACACCCCTTGTGTAACCCGAAAGTGTTGATTTTAAATTTACACTGTAACTGCTTCTGTGACTTTAACCCTTTTCTGTTATTATAAACATACATAACTGCCTGGCTCAGGGAGAGAACCTAAGCAACACCCCTCGCCCCGCCCCCTTGAAAGACTGTGAGGAAGTAAAACTAACACATTCCCCTGCCTGAAGCTTGCCATTCTAGGGGACATTTGCAAGGATTTAATAGTCTTTTTACTTTGTTTCCTCAGTTCAGTTCAGTCACTCAGTCGTGTCTGACTCTTTGTGCCACCATGGACTGGAGCACGCCAGGCCTCCCTGTCCATCACCAACTCCCGGAGTTTACTCAAACTCATGTCCATTGAGTCGGTGATGCCATCCAACCATCTCATCCTCTGTTGTCCCCCTCTCCTCCCACCTTCAATCTTTCCCAGCATCAGTGTCTTTTCAAATGAGTCAGTTCTTTGCATCAGGTGGCCAAAATATTGGAGTTTCAGCTTCAGCATCAGTCCTTCCAATGAATATTCAGGACTGATTTCCTTTAGGATGGACTGCTTGGATCTCCTTGCAGTCCAAGAGACTCTCAAGGGTCTTCTCTAACACCACAGTTCAAAAGCACCAATTCTTCAGTGCTCAGCTTTCTTTATAGTCCTGCTCTCACATCCATACATGACTACTGGAAAAACCATAGTCTTGACTAGACAGACCTTTGTTGGCAAAGCAATGTCTCTTCTTTTTAATATGCTGTCTAGGTTGGTCATAACTTTTCTTCCAAGGAGTAAGCATCTTCTAATTTCATGGCTGCAGTCACCATCTGCTGTTATCTTGGAGCCTAAAAAAATAAAGTGTGTCATTGTTTCCACTGTCTCCCCATCTATTTGCCATGAAGTCATGGGACCAGATGCCATGATCTTAGTTCTCTGAATGTTGAGCTTTAAGCCAACTTTTTCACTCTCCTCTTTCACTTTCATCAAGAGGCTCTTTAGTTCTTCTTCACTTTCTGCCATAAGCTGGTGTCATCTGCATATCTGAGGTTATTGATATTTCTCCTGGCAATCTTGATTCCTGTGCTTCATCCAGCCCAGTGTTTCTCATGATGTACTCTGCATATAAGTTAAATAAGCAGGGTGACAATATACAGCCTTGACGTACTCCTTTTCCTATTTGGAAACAGTCTGTTGTTCCATGTCCAGTTCTAACTGTTGCTTCCTGACCTGCATATAGGTTTCTCAAGAGGCAGGTCAGGTGGTCTGGTATTCCCATCTCTTTCAGAATTTTCCAGTTTGTGGTGATCCACACAGTCAAAGCCTTTATTGGCATAGTCTATAAAGCAGAAGTAGATGTTTTTCTAGAACTCTCTTGCTTTTTCAATGATCCAGAAGAGGTTGGCAATTTGATCTCTGGTTCCTCTGCCTTTTCTAAAACCAGCTTGAACATCTGGAAGTTCACGGTTTACATACTGTGATGCCTGGCTTGGAGAATTTTGAGCATTACTTTACTAGCATGTGAGATGAGTACAATTGTGCAGTAGTTTGAGCATTCTTTGGCATTGCCTTTCTTTGGGATTGGAATGAAAACTGACCTTTTCCAGTCCTGTGGCCTCTGCTGAGTTTTCCAAATTTGCTGACATATTGAGTGCAGCACTTTCACAGCATCATCTCTTAGGATTTGAAATAGCTCCACTGGAATTCCATCACCTCCACTAGCTTTGTTCGTAGTGATGCTTCCTAAGGACTTCTTGACTTCGCATTCCAGGATATCTGGCTGGTTTGAAAGCAAAGCCCTGATGGTGATTGATGATTTGCTGGAAGTTTGCTGGTGGGTGATTCCAGAGGAAATGGATTAACTCTGATTTTTTAAATCATGGGGCTCATATCCTTCTCTTTCTCTGAACTCAACACTGACTAGAGCAGAGTTTCTCAAGTAATTACTATACAAAAAGAAGAGGAATAACACCCATTGCTTGCCAATAAAAAATAAGGATTGGAAGAGTAAGGTAAATTGAAGTCATACATGGTTGCATATTTTCTCAAAGTTTTGATTTAAATTGAAACAGTAACTGGAAAAGTCAGAGGGTTTCCATGTCTGGCATGGTCAGTTTATTAGGAAAACAACTTATAGCAGTCGAGAGAGAAAGAGAGAGAGAGAGAGAGAGGTGAACACCTAGATTTTTTTTAACTTCATAGTAAGAGGTGTGCAGGGCTTCCCTGGTGGATCAGATAATAGAGAATCCACCTGCAATGCATGAGACCCTGGTTCGATCCCTGGGTCAGGAAGATTCCCCTGGAGAAGGGAATGGCAACCCACTCCAGTATTCTTGCCTGGAAAACCCCATGGACAGAGGAGCCTGGAGGGCTACAGTCCATGGGGTCACAAAGAGTTGGCCATGACTGAGTGACTAAACACACACAAGAGGTACACACAAAACCAACAGGAATGGGAATGACTGTTTGGGGCCCAAAAAAGTGATAACCACATGGCTTGTCTACTGTGGTACATTTGACAAGGGAGAGCGGGGAGGAGGTAAGAAGGGCAGAGACAATGAGTAAGGGGCCAGGGTTGCCAGCACTTGCACTATAACCCAGGTCTGTCTTACTCCAAAGTCAAGATTCCAGTGGTGGAAGGGCAGGCATGAAATAAACACAAGATTTAGAAGAAGGAAGAAGAGGAAGGGGAGGCGGGAAAGAAGAAGAGCAAAGAGAAATTTGTGAAGTTAGAGGCCACAATATAAGGGACACTTCATTATCAACAAGTAGCCCTAGAAGATTTAAATTGGATTGATAAGGCAGCATTTTTTTCACTCCTGAAATCTTGCAGAAGGAAGCAGAAGAGGAAGAAGAAGAGGAAGAGAAAAAACAACAATCAAGCAACAACTGAAGTATATATTCAGTAGAACTAAGATTTTAAAATACTCCGTAGCATTGACATGTATACATGACCATGTGTAAAATAGATAGATAGTGGGAAGCTGCTCTATAACATAGGGAGCTCAGTTCAGTGCTCTGTGATGACTAGAGGGGCAGGATAGGGAGGAGGGAGGGGTCCAGAGGGAGGGGATATGTGTACATATATGGTTGATTCATATCGATGTACAGCAGAAACCAACACAACATTATAAAGCAATTATACTTCAATTAAAAAAAAACACACTCCATCTGTGTAGGGTCTTGAAATGTAGATGAAATTGGGAAGAAGTCACACAAAAGGAAGCATAAAGAATTGTAGGAGGGCTGAGCAGTGGCAGATCTTAGAACTCTTCCTAAAGGAGAAGAGTTCACTATGAAAGGCAGACGCTATATCCTTTGTTGTCAATAAGATTTGAGGGATAGCTACAGGAATAGAAAAAGGACATTGAAAGAAAACAGGAATGATGGAACAGAGTATTTACAAAGATATATTATAAAAATTATCATTTTTAACATTTTTTTCTGAAATAAAAGAAGTCCTAAATCTTCCTGTTGAAAGAATACCATATGTCCTGGAAAATGGCCCAATTTATTTGGATATGAAGACACATCCTAGTAAAGTTACTGCACATTATAGATAAAGAAATATTCCTTCAGACATCCAAGTCAGAAGATCAAGCTCCTAAGAGGGGAAAAATATTGGTTTGGCCTTAGATTTGTCCTTAGCAAAACTCAACTCCTGAAGAAGGTAGAGCAAGATGGCAAAATATTCAAGAAAATGGATTGAACTTACTTACAAAACAGAAAGAGACTCACAGACTTAGAAAATGAACTGCGGGTTGCCAGAGGGAAGGGATAGTTATGGAATCTGGGAAGATCATATGCACACTACTATATTTAAAATGGATAACCAGCAAGGGCCTATTGTATAGCACATGTAATTCTGCTCAATGTTACATGGCAGCCTGGATGGGAGGGCCTTGGGGGGAGAATGGATACATGTATATGCATGGCTGAGTCCCTTCAGTGTTCACCTGGAGCCACCACAGCATTATTAATCAGCTATCCCCTAACACACACACACACACAAAGTTTAAAGTTTCAAAAAGAAGGAAAGAAAATGGGAACCAAAACTTTCATATCCGTTCAAACTATCCTTCAAATTAGGAAAATGTGTTTAATACACAAAGTCAGAAAGAATGAGTAGTGAAATAAGACAATCATGAAAAACTACTTTGCTGAACTTAATACAAATAAATTCGCAAACATGGCTGAACTGAGTGATTTTCCAGAAAAATGTTAATTTAAATGTAATTTAAAATATAACTTAGGAAATTGATAGATATGCATAGAGCAAGCAGAGAAGAACTGCTCTTTCACCCAAAAATATGCCAGGATCAGACATTTTATAGAGTTCAACAATTGAGACAAGGACAGCATTTCAATGTTACTTGCCTTAGAGCACAGAGAAAGAAGGAAAGCTCTCATATTCTTTATATGAAATGAATGTAACATCAATTCAAAAACTTGATAAACACCAACTGACTAGCCTTCCCCTCTACCTCCTTCGTCTTTATTTCTCCCTCCCACCTCTTTCTCTATTCTTATGATCCTCTCCTCCCCATTCCTACATAGACCCACACCACAGTTTCAAAGTCAGTAATGAATATTGGAGAAGAATTCTAAAACAGTCTTGGCATAGCAAATCCAGCAGCATACTGCAAGAATAATACCGATAGCACCAAAATAGTTTTTATTCCAGCTATGTAAGAATAGTTCAATATGATGAAATCTATTCGTTTAATTTATCAGACTATGAGACACAGTAATGAAGGGTTTTTAACAATAGATCACATTAATAGGTTATATCATCTCTGTAGACACTAAAGGGTATTTGACAAAACAATAACCTTTCTTTATTAAAAATAATAATAATGCTAAAATGGGAAAAGATGAATCATTCCTCATATGATAAAACAAAATCTATCTCGGGCCCAACTAATATCACACTTCTTGTAAGGAAAACACTGAAGAAGTTCCTACAAGAGTCAGGAAGTGGACAAGAATGTCTTCCTTCACTACTATTGTTTAACATTTGGTGGAGGTACCAGCAAGTCTATTATACAAGGAAGAAATTACAGATATAATTGGAAAACAGGAGGTAAAACTATAATTACTTGCAGATAATATCATTGTAAATATAAAAAGCCTAAGAGAATAAACTGAAAGCAAATGAATACAATAAAAATTTGGTACAGTGATGGGCATGCATTTGTTTAAAAATCAGTATCTTTCACCAAAACAAACAAGACTACATGGAAAGATATAAAGAGAGGGGGGGAAAGCATTAACAATAACAAAAGAAACGGCAAAATACTTAGGTATATATTAAAATTGTATATGATCGACAGACAAAATAATCGGTAGTCAATCTAAGAAAGGAATGAAAATTTTTATTTGAGCAAACCTGAGGAGTGTAACCCAGAAGACAGTCTCTCAGCTCTGAGAACTATTCTGAAGATGTAAAAGGCAAACCAGTATGAATGTGATTTTAGTGAAGGGGTACATGCAATAAAGCACACATCTCAGTAGAAGGTGACTGCTAAACGGTTAATGATTAATTTTGCTGTACAGTAAAAACTAACACAACATTGTAAAGCAATTGTACTCCAATAAAAATTAATTTAAAAATAAATTAAGTCTAAGTAGCACTAGTGGCCACTGTAATATGTATATATACATATATATTTGTTCTAATTATGCTAATTTATAGATCTGTTGTAGTAGCAGTAAATAAAACCAATGCAGTTTGAGATTGAAAGGACCCAAAACAAATCATTTGAAAGTTTTAAAAGAAAGATAAACAAGACTGATTAAAATTTTGGGGGGAAAAAAAAAAAGAGTAGCAATAAGAGGTGACTAGTCCTACCAGGTAAAACATATTATCTAGTTACAATAACTAACAGGTATTAAATAGGCTGACAGAAAAAGAAGTAATGAATTCAATAAGTGGAGTCAAGATAACTCCATTGCTATTTGAAAATAAATAAAATTGGCTTTGACCCTCTAATGTATATGTATGTGTGTATACATATGTATACCTATGAAATAACACATATTATTTATATGTATAAATATGTATATGTGTATATGTATATGTACCCTTTGTATGTATATAAAATATTATATGTATGTATATGTTATAAAATATTAAACCACAAATGGCCAAAAAAAAAACAAGATTTCTTCATAATCTTGAGAGTAGTGGAGAAGACATTTATAGTTTGACTCAAAATCAAGAAACCATTAAAAAATCAAGAAGTTCAATTCTACTAAAAATAAATAAATAAATGACTTTGCTTGGGTAAAATTCACCATAAATAAATCAAAAATATAAATTAACAAGCTTGGAAAGCTATTACCAATTCATTATAGCCTGAAACTTATGAGTGTGGAGCAGAGAAATAGTTATTGTGCAGGCCAAGCAAGGAGAACAGATTGCTGGTACTCAAAAGACCCAAAATCTCTGATGGGTTGCAGGGAAGACTGTTTATAGGCTAGTCTGAGGTGAGAGCTTCAGGGTGTGTGATCTTCTGATTGGTTGGTGATGAACTAACAGAGTGGTTGTTTGAGCAATCTCAGTGCTTAGCTTTCTGGTTCCAACAAGTCTATGGTCCTCATGCTTGTGCTCAACCTGAATGAAGCATGTTGCGCTTCATCCATCATCCTTCATGGGGGCTGGGGAGCCTTAGTCCCTTTAGAAGAACTCAGAGATATGTATCAGAGTGCTATGCACATCTCTTGAGGAGAGCTAGGACTCTGCTTTTTCGCTGCCCTGTTGTTTCTTGACCACTTTCCTGTTGTTTCTGCACTCTCTTACTTCCCTAGTTAGCATCTGTTTGCATCTGCCCTTTGGAGCTCAGCAAAGATCTAGTCAGCTGAAGACTTTCCCCTACCAATAAGGAATGGAGGATCCGGGAAGGCTTTTGCACCCAGGAAAGCCCCACAGAATCTGGCTTGGTTTCATTTCTTTTTTTTTCTTCCAGTTTTGTTGAGATGTAACTGATATACAGCACTAAGTTTAAGGTGTACAGTATGATGATTTGACTTATAGACATCATAAAATGACTATCACAATAAGTTAGTGAATATCCATCATCTCATATGGATACAAAATAGGAAAAGAAAGAAAATTTTGTTTTCCTTATGATGAGGACTCTTAGGATTTACTCTTAACAACTTTCATATATAACTACAGCAGTGTTAATTCTATTCATCGTGTTGTATATTACATCCTTACAATATTTTTCACTAAAGAAAATTTTGTTTTCCTTATGATGAGGACTCTTAGGATTTACTCTTAACAACTTTCATATATAACTACAGCAGTGTTAATTCTATTCATCGTGTTGTATATTACATCCTTACAATATTTTTCATCTTATAACTGAAAATTTGTTCCTTTTGACTACCTTCATTCAATTCCCTCTCTCCAGTACCCCTAGCCTTGCCCATGTTTCTGGTAACCACAGATCTTACCTCTTTATCTGTGAGTTTGTTGGAAAACAAGTATTTCTCTACATTGCTTGTGACAGTTCAAGTTGATAAACCATTGTGGAAAGCAATTGGCATGATTTATCAAAATTACAAATGCAGAGATTTACACTTAGCCTTGGGCAGACTTTGAACCTTGACTACTGGTTAAAATCAACAGAAGAAATAGTCTGTTAATAATATGGAGAAAATAGTTGTTTAGGTATCTAAGAAAAAATGAATTTATATCTTTAACTTACACTGATATGAATTTAAGAGGCTATATGAAATCCTAAGTGGAAAGTGCTGAAGACTTTAAAGAAAATTACAAAGGAAAGTGGATAAGTATTTGGTGACATGCCCAAAGGTATCTTCCAATCTGGAGTTCCTATAATAATAAAATAGCCCTAGACCCAATGTTGATGTACGAAAAATCTCTTCTGACTTACCCACTATCCTCCATTCACAGTTTATCTTAAGGGAATTTGTGTTTAAAATCTCATTACTAATAAAAAGAGAGAGAAAATACACTGAAGAATTAACATAGGTTGCATTAGAATGCTGAGTTCAGAAAATGTTTTCTTTTTTTTCATATCCTAAATTCCTTCAGAGTGTTTACATTAAATGTATTGCATTTTGTTTTCTCATTTAATTTCTGAGTCAATATTACACTTGTATGATTTAAAAATATTTAATAACAAATACAATAAAATCTTCTACCCATTGCTGTCCCCATCAGACCATTCCCTACCCTTGGCACTTCCATAATTACTGTTATTATTTTCTTGTGAATCTTTCCAGAGTCTCTTTATACATGTGTAGGCAAATAGGAATATGTATATACATGTGTGTGTGTGTGTATATATATATATGTATATAAACATATATTACATATACAGTATACACATATTATATATATACATAGTTACACTACCTCTGAGCTCCCTTGTGGCTCAGATGGTGAAGAAACAGTGCAGGAGACCTGGGTTCAATCTCTGGGTCGAGAAGATGCCCTGGAGAAGGGAATGTCTACCCACTCCAGTATTCTTGCCTGGAGAATTCCATGGACAGAGGAGCCTGGCTGGCTATAGTCCATGGGGTCCCAGAGTTGGACACAACTGAGCAACTAACTATATACAAATATATATATATATATCCTTATTTTCTCCTTTACATAATAGGTAACATCATAAATCTGCTAAGAGTCATCATTTCTATTGCTATTTCCATCATGTTCCTAGTTCCCAATCTCCTGCCAAGTCCCACTTAGACACTCTATTGACTGATCTACTAGACTGTAAATTTCTGAGTGGTAAACAAAGTGTCTTGTCATGTGGTGTCAAGCTGAGTATCTAATACTCAGTGATACTCAATACACCTTTGAGCTGAATGAGTATCTCATCACATTAGAAGAAGGCAGGAGGAGTCTGATCTTGCAGAGGGAAAATACAGAACAATTATTCAGGAGAGAGGGAAAGGGTTAAAGTGGTAAACCCTGAGTATTCAAGGAACAGCAATCGAACGGGTCTTAAACATGCAAAGTCAGCCAGGTGGTAAGGGTACTATCCAGGGAACTAGAAAGGAACTAACATTTACTGGGCAGCCACTGAGTACCTGCATGGAAGAATCTGCAGGTGAATAGATGTACTGCTCCTTCTGCCAGTCACTGTGAAGAACACAAATGCCTGTAAGACAGGATCTGGGTTGAGAAATCAAAGCACCATGAAGTCTCACTCCAGCCTTTGAGATTTACCAATGTAGACGGGAGGGTAAGACAAAACCGAACATATATGTGATGAGCCAGGTCTGCAAATACTGCAAAAGCCAGGGTTCACCCAAACTGACCCCAACTGAAAAATGTATGATGTTTCTTTCAGTTCCTGGTTTAGAGCACAAACACGACGTGAGAAAATAGAAGATGCTTAGACAAAAGGGTAAAGACAGAGCATGGAAGATGGCCAGTGTCCACATGTCAGGATGCACAACAAAAAGCAGCACATCTGAAAACTCAGGGCTGAAACTGAAGTTGAGGCCAAGGACCCACGTGTTCAGAAATCAGCAGACAGCTCCTGACGGGGCAGGAAGGAATGTTGCGATGGATTGCTAATATCTCTGAGAGGAGAGTTTGGAAATCCATTTATCACATACAAAAATTTAAGCCCTCTATGTCAGCGGTCCACAACCTCATTGACACCAGGGACCGGTTTCATGAAAGACAATTTTTCCATGCAGCCCCAGGGGAGAAGGGGAACATTTCCTTTTCGCCTGCCACTTACCTCCTGATTCCTAACAGGCCACAGACAGGTACTGGTATCAGTCCATGGCCCAGGGGGCTCGGGACCCCCGTTCTTTGTAATCCAGTTTACCACCCTCAAAATCTGGGGAGAAGCCATCACTGAACACACAGCCAAATGAACGGCAGAGGTCAATTTTTTGCGCTTTACCAATAAGAGAAATAACCTCAGATTCCTCTTGGATTATATACCAAAGCTAAGGACCTTTTTGGACCTCAGAACTTTCCTTGTGAGCTAAGCTTTCCTTGCAAACCATGTGACTCCCCCACTGCTTTCTCTGCAAAACTAGTGAGTTTTAATCACATATGTTTCCTTAAATTCTTTTATGACAATCATTTCCTTGAAGACAGCTTTTATTTTCTCTATTATTGACAGCATATGTCATGTTAAAAATTTAAGCTTAGCCTGAAGGTTGAGGAGGACCTAATCCAAGATCGTTCCATGGAATAACTGCACTCTGCCACCATCAGAACAACTCTCCAACACACAGAGATTCATCTGAGTATGCCCATTTGCCTGAGCACACACTCTCATACCCACACACCACACACCTATCACACACAAATGCAAGTAGAACCCTCTACATGCACCATACACAGACGCGAAACATTCCCACGGAGGAACACTACACATGTGCACAACACACGCAGAAAACACTACCCACAGGCACAAACACATCAAACCACACACATACACAAGAGAGAATTACCTTCTACAGTTTACTTTTCTTTCTTTCACACATGATTATAAACAAAGAATACAAGTACTCTGTCTTTCTTAATTGAAATATAGTTGATTTCCAAAATTATGTTAGTTTTGGGTGTAGGGAGGGCATAGTGATTCAGTATGTTTGCAGACTATATGTTATCCTACAAGGACTCTGTCTTATTCGTCTTAGATCTTTATGACCTCCAGACACCTAATTATGTATGACTGGCTAGAGCATAGTTTTTCCTCAGCAAAGGTTGAAATCTAGCAACTGCCACTTTGAAAGTTAAAGGTGAGATTTTTTTCTATGTGTGACCTATGTTAAGTAATACTGTCTCCGGTTTACAGCTGGTTTGACTCCCAAATCCATTCATAACAAACTATATTAAGAGTAACCTCAGAATTCCCTGGCAGTCCCGTGGTTAAGACTCTGTGTTTCCACTGCGAGGGATGCAGTTTTGATCCCAGGTCAGGGAAATAAGATCCTATATACCGTGTGGCATGGCCAAAAAGGAAAAAAAAAAAAGGTAACTTCTGTTGAAAACAACAAACCATATAACAACAGTTGAGAATATAGGTAAATTGGCTAGAATGTAGTACATGTGGATTTAAAGGTCAGTTCTGACACCTTATTAGCCATGTGGCATTGAATGAGCTAAATAATATTCTCAAGCTTTGGTTTTCTTCACTTCCAAAACAAAGATGATATTAACAGTAACTTCCCCTAAAAACTGTCAAGATTAAATATTATAATGTGCTACACTAAAGTGTTTGGCACTCTCCCTAGTGCATAGAGAGTGTTGAATAAATATTAGCTATTTTTATTAGTTCTCAAAAGATATCAGGAGCTTTAAAGTCAGCCAGTGCAACTCTTTCATGTGGAAACCAGCTGGAATCAATTCTGGAAGAAGAAAAGTCACAGTCATTTCAACAAGTAATGAAATGTTTGCATTAGCCTGAGGAACGCCAAGTGTGATGGAATCACACATTGGTTCATTTATCATGAATGAGGTCTGTGCCTTATTCATGGCAAATACATGCTAGAGTTGTTTTCAGTTCAGTTCAGTTCAGTCGCTCATTCGTGTCTGACTTTTTGCGACCCCGTGAATCGCAGCACGCCAGGCCTCCCTGTCCATCACAAACTCCCGGAGTTTACTCAAACTCATGTCCATCGAGTCGGTGATGCTATCCAGCCATCTCATCCTCTGTCGTCCCCTTCTCCTCCTGCCCCCAATCCCTCCCAGCATCAGGGTCTTTTCCAATGAGTCAGCTCTTCGCATCAGGTGGCCAAAGTACTGGAGTTTCAGCTTCAAAATCAGTCCTACCAATGAACACCCAGGACTGATCTCCTTTAGGATGGACTGGTTGGATCTCCTTGCAGTCCAAGGGACTCTCAAGAGTCTTCTCCAACACCACAGTTCAAAAGCATCAATTCTTTGGTGCTCAGCTTTCTTCACCATCCAACTCTCACATTCATACATGACCACTGGAAAAACCATAGCCTTGACTAGACGGACCTTTGTTGGCAAAGTAATGTCTCTGCTTTTTAATATGCTATCTAAGTTGGTCATCTTTCCTTCCAAGGAGTAAGTGTCTTTTAATTTCATGGCTGCAATCACCATCTGCAGTGATTTTGGAGCCCAGGAAAATAAAGTCTGACACTGTTTCCACTGTCTCCCCATCTATTTGCCATGAAGTGATGGGACCAGATGCCATGATCTTAGTTTTCTGAATGTTGAGCTTTAAGCCAACTTTTTCACTCTACTCTTTCACTTTCGTTTTTACTGCATAGTTATTGATAAAATTGGTGTTAATTAAAGCAGAGACATTACTTTGCCAACAAAGGTCTATCTAGTCAAGGCTATGGTTTTTCCAGTAGTCATGTATGAATGTGAGAGTTGGATGGTGAAGAAAGCTCAGCACCGAAGAATTGATGCTTTTGAACTGTGGTGTTGGAGAAGACTCTTGAGAGTCCCTTGGACTGCAAGGAGATCCAACCAGTCCATCCTAAAGGAGATCAGTCCTGGGTGTTCATTGGTAGGACTGATTTTGAAGCTGAAACTCCAGTACTTTGGCCACCTGATGCGAAGAGCTGACTCATTGGAAAAGACCCTGATGCTGGGAGGGATTGGGGGCAGGAGGAGAAGGGGACGACAGAGGATGAGATGGCTGGATAGCATCACCGACTCGATGGACATGAGTTTGAGTAAACTCCGGGAGTTTGTGATGGACAGGGAGGCCTGGCGTGCTGTGATTCATAGGGTCACAAAGAGTTGGACATGACTGAATGACTGAACTGAACTGAATTTAATTAATTAAGCAAATTGATAAAAGGGGCCTAGGAATTCCTCATGGGGAATCCCTGGTCAACACTCAGTCAGATGCTCTCAGCAACATTTAAGGAACACTTTAAGGCCAAAATTCCCTCTTACATTTCTATGTATTTGGAACTATTTTCTTTACATATCTTTCCTTAAAAATAAGACTAAAAGAAGGCAAATCAATGTTGCTACTCTGCTAAATTCATTCTAAGATGCTTTGGGGTAAGGAATGTGGAAGACAACTCAACTCTACCCAAAACCTCAGATTGACTCCAAGGACAAACCAAAAACTTTAGGTTAAATGCTTCCTGCTATGATCTGAATGTGTGCATCCTCCCCAAATTCACATGTTGAAATAATAACTCCCTGAAGATGATGGTATTAGGAGATGAAGCCTTTCAGCAGTTCTTAGGCTGTGAACCCTCATGAATGAGATTAGTGTTCTCATGAAAAAGACCTCACAGAGAATCCTGGGCCTTTCCACCATGTGGAGATACAGCGAGAGGTCACAGACTGTAAACCAGGAATAAGGCTCTCATCCAACCATGCTGGTACCTCAATCTTGGACTTTCTAACCTCCAGAACTATGAGAGAGACATTTCTTTTTTTTTTTTCAATTTTTTAAAAAAATTTTAATTGGAAGCTAATTACTTTACAATATTGTGGTGGTTTTTGCCATATATTCACATGAATCAGCCATTGGTGTACATAAGACATGCAGTTGTGGTTTTTAGCAGCCTGAATGGAATAAGACACTGCCAGAAAGAAACGAGGCATGAGAGGATCCTGGTTCATTCTTCAGTTTCAGATTTGTCCTTTTGTTTCCCCAGGAGAAAGAACATGAAGAGGACACAGGGAAAGCTTTCAGCTCTTGATTCCCAAGCTTTGGGTCAGATAGGAGTGCTTGTGTACACACGCACACACCAACTAAGGTCTGTTGAGTGGAAGGAAATGTAGTAGCCAATCAAACAAGAGAATCGTCCTGAACACCCAGGAGAAGAAACCTCATATCTCAGAGAAGAAAGCTCTAATCAGAACACAGGAAAGTTTGTTGAGAGCAGTTAGCATTATGATCCTTGGCAGGGTTACATGACACCTCCCACAGCTTGCCTCCGCTGAGCACGCATCTTAATTTCTCAATAGAGGGGGCTGTTGATAGGGGTGGAGAGCCTGGTTCAGATCCAACTAAACTGTTTTGGGAGCCAGTGTCCACTGGGAGACCATAAGGAGTCACCCACACAGCGAGAATGTACACGGGAAGAAGAAAGGAGAGGACACACGAAGGGAGATAGAAGGATCCAGATGCTGATCTTGTCTGCTCCAGGCTGCTGACCACACAGGGAGAAAGGAGGTGGCCACTGGCAGCACTGGCTTGCTCACTCCAGACTGTGTTATTTGGCTGTCCTTAGGAGCTGTCTATAATTCATTCTCACAATGTCCCAAAATTGGGAGTGTTTTGAGAGCATTTGTCACATTTTGCAACAAGTAGCAGAAGATCTGGAAGCAGGCCAGTCTTCTTTGGCATCTCTATAATTCTGGGACAACTTGGTCAGAAATCCATTTTTCTTTAGGTTGGTTTGCAGTACATGATTCACATTTTGGAGGAACATCATTTTTAAGATATTTTGAGGTTTTGTTATTATTTTATACATATTTGACAGAGAAAATTGCGGTAATTGAACAACTGTACAACCTCTGTAAATTTTTTTTTCCCTCTACTCATTATAAAGCCTCTGGATCTTGAATCCTTCAAGCTTTTTATGTTGTTGTTATTATTGTTGTTCAGTTACTAAGTCATGTTTGACTCTTTGCAACCCCATGGACTGCAGCATGCCAGGCTCCTCTGTCCTCCACTCTCTCCCAGAGCTTGCTCAAACTCATATCCATTGTGTCAATGATGCCATGCAACCATCTCATCCTCTGTTGCCCCCTTTTTCTCTTTCCCTCAATTTTTCCCAGCATCAGGGTCTTTGCCAATGAGTTGGCTCTTCGCATCAAGTAGCCAAAGTATTGGAGCTCCAGCTTCAGCATTAGTCCTTTCAGTGAATATTCAGGGTGGGTTTCCTTAGAAGTAATTGGTTTGATCTCCTTGCAGTCCAAGGGACTCTCAAGAGTCTTCTCCAGCACGGTAGTTCAAAAGTATCAATTCTTTGGTGCCCAGCCTTCTTTGTGGTCCAGCTCTCAAATCTGTACATAACTACTGGAAAAACCATAGCTTTGACTAGACGGACCTTTGTGGGCAAAGTGATGCTTTTTCTGATAGCTACATTATGAATGTGGAGACTGAGGTTCTAGCTTTGTGTACTGAGAAGGGAGCAGGAGACTTGCAACAAAACAGGACCAAATGGTTCAGTATTCTCAGTTCAGAGATCATAGCAACTTTATAGCACATAACTCCCACAAAGAGTGAGAAGCAAGTGTACTTCCATATTCTCTAGTAAATAGCTACTTGTCCTACACCCCTGAGTGTCTGCCTGTTGCCTTGGCTGCCCAGTCCTCCTCCCACCTAGCCTGCCTTTTTAGACGTCCCCATTACCTATTAGCTGAAGGCTCAGCAGGAGTCTCCATAGCAGGAAGACACCTACTCTTATGGGTTGGTGCCTGTGCTTTCCCCCAGGGAATGTAACAAGTTCCCCATTAAGCAGAATTCATCAGAATAACTTTTATTCAATGAACACTGTGAGACTCCTTTCTTAAATGGTGTGGGTTGGGGGGTGGGGACAACTCATGATAAAATTAAAAGAGTTTGCAAAAACAATTAATTTTCTGACATCCATGAATTTTCAGCCAGCCTCTTAGGCCATCTAGAGGCCCAACTAATAAGATTGAGTTTCAGAATCATGTTTCTTGTGGTTTGTTCAAAATAGTAATTTTCCTGGGATTCTAAGTTTAAAAAGGAGAGAGAGTTAAATGGTGAGAAGTGAAGAAAACAGATTTCATTGTTGAGATAAGAACCCAAAATTGACCATGTTAGAAGGATTAGCTTTAGTGGTTAGATCCTGTCGAGAAAGTACATGAATTTGACAGCAATCGGAAGTTGAAGAGGTGTCTTGATTTTACTAATGAAGTTTAGGCCAAAGGCCCTAGAGTCACAAAACACCTGGGTTTAAATCCTGGTTTTGCCATGTACTTACCCATATGAACTTGGGTAAGTCACTGAACCTTGATAAGCCTGCTTCTGAATTGGTTAAATGCGGAGAATGCAAGCTCCACTCTCAAAGGTTATTGGGGGAATTAGAGCAAGCAATGAATGCATGCCAAGTACTGAGCTTCAGCACCTAGCCTCGAGAATAGTCTCCAGAATTGTAGCAGTTATGATTACACTGATTTTGAGTAATATTTATATTTCTCTTAATGTATAAATAATATATGCTTATGTTTTTAAAAATTTAAAAGAAAAGAATGTAGAAAAAACCATTATAATCTTATCACTCAGAGATTACATCTTTTAAAAATTTGATACATATACTTTAGACTTGATATATTACAAAATATATCCTTTTTCTTGGGCTTCCCTGATGGCTCAGCTGGTAAAGAATCTGCCTGCAATGTGGGAGACCTGGCTTCAGTCCCTGGGTTGGGGAGATCCCCTGGAGAAGGGAACAGCTACCCACTCCAGTATTCTGCCCTGGAGAATTCCACGGACTTATAGTTCATGGGGTCTCAAAGAGTCGGACATTTCATACAAATGCCAACAAACATCTAGAAAGAACTTCTAGCCTTATGACTCATTTAGTTGCTTTTCTATCTCCACAGGGCCCTCAACCAATCCTGTCACTATCTAATTCCAATTTATCATATCAGACAGTGGCAGGATTAGAGTCCAGTTAACATTCTCAAAAGGGCAAGGATCACTCAATCCTTGTCAAAATACCCACACACCCATTTTCTGCCAGAGAACTGCTGCAAACTGCCGCAACCTACGTGCCAGGGAAAGAAAACACTTCCAGGCCCTTCCCATCACAGGGGCTCCTCCATCACGGATGTGTTTGTTAGCAGTTATTTGAGCAGAGCTCAGTCTTCCAGAGGAATAGTCATTTTCTTCTTGGGCTAATTTATAGTCATTTAGATATGCTTATGTAGGGGAGCAAAACTTGCCACCCCAAAATATCTCTGGCATGTGAATTATTTCAAGCTAAAAACAATCAAGGCCTAATGACTCAGGAAGAGATTTTGACCTATCCCCTGACTGCTAAAAATTTTTTTAGGTAGAGAGTCTATGCCCACAACACAGCTATCATCGAAGATATCTGCAAAGATTATAGGCTGAGTGTGGTTGGAAAAACTCAGCAAGACCTGGAGATCAGAGTTCACTCTCTGGCCCATTGCACTGCATGGCTCAGCAAACATTTGTTTACCAAACAAACATTTGCTTTTCCATCTCCATGTGAATTTCTTTCTCCCTTTTGAAGTCCCCAATCACTATCTGGAACATCCTCTTTTGACTTCAGCTGAAGATGGTTTCTAAGGTACGAGTTTAAATGGCAGGGAATAGAAAAATTTCTGGGCTCCTTGTAAGACTGACATTTGTCGATGAGGTCCTAGTGGTGACTGAAGGTAAAGGTATAAGAGTTGATAGAATTGAGGTGAAAGTTTAAAATTGGTGTATTTGAACTGTATTTACATGAGATGGCTGCATCTCCTTTACCTGATTGTATTATGAGGATGGCCATCACTGTCTCACTGGGGAATACTTCCCCAGCCTGGGATTGTAAGACCAGGCCTGTCAACCCACCTATGGGGAGAGACAAATTAGCCAAGATGGCGGGTTCAGGCTCTCTCACCTCACGGCCTCGCGCTCTTGCCCCACGTTTTGTAAGTAAGGATAATCTAACAGGTGAGATCACTTCTAGAACTGTGCATGGGCCTCACAAGGTACTTGCTTGGTCACAGGTTACTTTGTGTGGTAGGCCTGTATGAGTTCCACCTAGAAAGCGGCAGCATTGCTGCTGTGTCGCAGCTATGTCCGTTGGGTCCGCCACGAGAAGAGAGAATATAGCATGTCTGCTACTACGGCTGCTGCGTCAGCCCAGAGAGAATCCTGTTATGGCCGCTGTGCCAGCCAGGAGAGAGGTTGTGTTGTGTCAGGTTATGCTATGTCTGCTGCGACTGGCTGCATCAGCCAGGAGAGAATAAACGTGTCTGCAGTTCCTACAGCTCCTCGAGTCTCCTCCCAGCCTCTTAGTGCAAACCTTGCCTAGTCTAAGTTCAGGGAACAGTGAGGACAGTGAGATATTGCGAGACAATTGGCGTCTTGAACAGGCTGAGCAATACACCACCCTTCAGGCAATGTTAATTGAATATGCTAATGAAAGCCAGTAGGCCTGCCTGAACCCATACAATGGAGGTAAAAACACCTGGCTGATGTTCAGGGGCCAATAGGAGCAAGGAAGTGAAGTGAAGTCGCTCAGTCATGTCTGACTCTTTGAGACCCCATGCACGGTAGCCTACCAGGATCCTCAGTCCATGGGATTTTCCAGGCAAGAATACTGGAGTGGGTTGCCATTTCCGTCTCCAAAAGAGGCCTTTTTCCGCAAAGGTGAGTAGATACTGGGGTTGACCTGTGTCCTCAGTAAGAACATTTTTTGAGGGCATGATACACTGAACCCTGAACTTCTAGAACATAGAAATCTTTCAGTTTCCATTTTAGTTGAAAATTTCCTTGCTGATACAAGAAGCAAATTAAGGATAATCTGGTTGGATGAGCAGATCAGCTTTTGGGTGCAGTTTTGGCAGCAGTCCAGTTCCAGCTGTCCTTGTCTTACAAATCTCTCCAAAGTCAGAAATGAAAACAGTCCACAATGGGCTAAGACTGAGCCAAGATGACTCAGTCAGGTAGAACCTGAAACTAAAGGGGGGTAAAAAGAGAAAGAGAGAGTCCTTTTTAAAGCACAAACTGCTGGAAATGTGCCCTCACTCAACATCTAATTCACAGATTCCTTAAGGATTTGTCAAACACAAATCTTAAAATCTTTCTCACAAATAGCAAAAAGCCTTAGCCATCTGAGCTGATAAACTTGTTATTTATAAAAACTAGTAAGTTTTATATTATTATACCTGATTCATGATTTAAGTTTTACAGTAAACATGATGAGGTCTCTAGTTATATAGGTATATATACAGATACATCTTTCCATCTCTGGAAAATATTACCAAAATTAATTTATAAGAGCTCTATTTCATGGGCTTATAAGTATGCACTTATGAGCTAAATATTTCTAAACATAATAGAAATGAATCCAAATGTTTTTCAAGTTCTTGTGATCTAGGATTGATCTTTAGCAATTTTAAAGTTATGGTTTAATTAATACAGGCACGTCATTAGGGTTATTGACATTAAATCAAATGCTTTTATTGTACCTAGGTTTAGTCAAATAAACTAATTTAGGCTTCTCTGGTGGCTCAGTTGGTAAAGAGTCCACCTGCATGCGGGAGACCTGGGTTCGATCCCTGAGTTGGGAAGATCCCCTGGAGAAGGAAATGGCAACCCACTCCAGTATTCTTGCCTGGGAAATTCCATGGACAGAGGTGTCTGGTGGGCTAGAGTCCATGGGTCACAAAGAGTCAGACACGACTAAGTGACTAACTTTTTTTTAGTCAAATAAGGGCTTCCCTGATGGCTCAGACTGTCAAGAATCTGCCTGCAATGCAGGAGATCTGGGTTCATCCACTGGGTTGGGAAGGTCCCTTGGAGAAGGGAATGGCAACTCACCCCAGTATTCTTGCCTGGAGAATTCCATGGACAGAGGAGCCTGGTGGGCTACAGTCCATGGGGTCACAGAGTTGGACATGACTGAGCAACTAACATATTTGGTCAAATAAGATCATCTTAATTCTTACAAAATTTGTCAGCAAGAAAAATAGCTTTGGATGATGGATTTTGTTTAATTTCTCACAAAGTTTTCATGGGTAATCTAAACATAATTGTTAGGAACAAGTGATCAAGTTAGATATAAATAAGCTTAGACTTCTTTTGTATTTTAAAATTTTTTAATTGTAGGATAATTACTTTACAATATTGCGTTGGTTTCTGCCATACCTCCACATGAACCAACGATAGATATACATATCCCCCCTCCCTCCCACCTCACACCCCATTCCACCCCTCTAGGTTGTCACAGAGCACTGGATTTGAGCTCTCTGCATCATTTAGCAAATTCCCACCGGCTATCTCATTTACAAATGGTAATATGTATGTTTCAATGCAACTCTCTCAAATTGTCCTACCCTTTCCTTCCCTCACTGTGTCCACAAGTCTGTTCTCTATGTCTGCATCTCCTTCACTATTCTACAAACAGGTTCATCAGTACCATCTTTCTAGATTGCATATATGCCTGCTTAATTGCTTCAGTCATGTCCAACTCTTTGTGAACCCATGAACCACAGCCTGCCAGGCTCCTCTGTCCATGGAATTTTCCCAGTAAGAATCCTGGAGTGTGTTGCCATGCCCTCTTCCAAGGGATCTTCCCAACCCAGGGATCAAACCCGTGTCTCCTATATTGCAGGAAGATTCTTTACTGCTGAGCAATTGGGGAGCCCCCTCTAGATTCCATATATATGTGCTAATATACTATATTTGTTTTTCTCTTTCTGACTTACTTCACTCTGTATAATAGGCTGTAAGTTCTTCCACCTCATTAGAACTGATTCATATAACACGTGTTCCTTTTTACAGCTGAGTAATTTCCATCATATATATGTACCAGTTTCTTTATCCATTCATGTTGATGGACATCTAGGTTGCTTCTATGTTCTAGCTATTGTAAATAGTGCAGGCTAAGATTTTTTAGGTAAACTCTTTAAGAATAATTATGTTTTATGATATGCCTACTTATTTTTAAATTTCTTCAAATCCTTTTGATAACTTGAAACATTGTTTCTCTGTTTATAGGATGAAGTATTCTCAAAATATAGATCTGTTTTAATAACAGATTATAAAGTTTCTCTACCTTATAAGTAATCTCTTCTAACTTTCTATATTTACCTCTGAAGTCTTTTATTGTCATTTAGGTTAAGTAAATATTCTTTCACAGTTACGTATAATCCTATTTGACCAAGAGTTTTTAAATCTTTTGATATCTTTGACAAACTTCCCAAATAAAATTCTAAATGAAGTCTTTTTGCTCTCTTGTTAATTTTGGGATATTTCCAAGGGTCCCTGAAATGTCTCAAAGAGAGATGTTAAATAATTAGGCTTATTTGGTATGTTAAATTACATGGGAAGCATTGTTAAATGAGTGATTAAAAACCTTAGGTTATAATGTGTAGGTAAATGTTATAAATAACATTTATATTCTGGAACTTACAGGAAATGTCCTATAAGTTCTAGAAATTATAGGAAATTACCAAAATTTGGATATGTTCTAGTATAAGGTTATCAGTCATAATTCCAGTTATTATCTTAAAGTGTTGTGTGTCACAGAGATAACCGAATTTCTTTGTCCTTGCACTGTAATCAGACCTTTAACCATGCCATTTTAATCTTTTGTCATTTATAGACAGTTACTGCTTTACTCTGATGCCTTTTAAAAAAAAAATGCTTCATCTTCAAGAAGAGTCATAGAAAGAACTTTTTGACAAATAGAGGTCTCTGACAACTTTCAAATCATACCAACGAGTAAAGAGTTCACATCACAGAGGAAAAAGAAATGTTTCTATTTCTTTTTTTCTTAACTTATTTTTTAATCAAAGGATAATTGCTTTATAGTATTGTCTTGGCTTGGGCCATACAACAAGAATCAGCCATAAGTATACCTATGTTCCCTCCCTCTCGAACCTTCCCACCACTCCCCATCCCATCCCATCTCTCTAGGTTGTCACAGAGTACCTTGTCGAGCTCCTAGTGTTATGCAACAACTTCCCATTAACTACCTATTTTTCATTTCTTTACGTTTGTGTCTATATGAGATGATGCATGTTCACTAAACTTATTTTGATAGTCATTTCATGATATAGGTAAGTCAAATTATGCACCTTAAACTTCTACATTGTTGTATGTCAGTTAGATCTCAAAATTGAAAGGAAAAAAATGAAAGTAGAAAAGTTCAATCTAGAGATTCCTTATGAAAAGTTCCAACAAAGCATATTTTTTTTTAAAGGCTAAATGGTCAATTGTTATTCTTGCTGGACTTATGTAAATAATCAAGCCAAGTTTAATGGAACTACTTATTTTGCAAATAAATTAGTCTCAACTTGGCTATCTTCAATAGAAATGAGTGATTTTAAAAGAAAAAATGTATTTCCATAGAAACTAGAATACTAGTTGTAGATTAGATTCTAGTTCTCTTTATTGCCTTTGAAGTTTTGCTTTTCCACTTGTAAAATAGACTGGATCCTGAATTTTTCTAGTTTCCTCAAAAAGCTGGCTACAACTCTTCAAGATAACATTTCCAATTTTTCTTCCACTCTTGACTTGGAATCATTAAGGACTAAAGCTGTCCTTTTTCTGAAACCCTAAAAACTGAAACTGAACAACATGATATAATCTTAGAAAACATCACAATAGCTGACATTTAGACAGTACTTGTGCCTGCTGACTCGCTAGTGGTAAAGAACCGTTCGCCAATGATGGAGACATAGGAGACGTGGCTTCAATCCCTAGGTTGGGAAGATTCCTCTGGAGGAATGGCATGGCAACCCTGTCCTGTATTTTTGCCTAAAGAATCCATGGACAGAGGAGCCTGGTGGGCTACAGTCCACAGGGTCACTAGGAGTGTAAGCAACTCAAAAAGTTTACCTGAAAACCTGATGACACCATCAGAGACATTTCAAAGTACAAAGGATATTTTGACCTGAACATCTAGAAATCATCTCTGCTGGTAGCTCTCAGGACTCAGACACTGGGTTTATAATTTGCTTTAATCATTTACCTTTGTTTTTCTTTTGTCTCCTTAGTAATGCCTCTTATTAAATACCTGATTACTTGCACCTTATGGGCCTAACTTTGACATCCCAAGCCACTATCCCAACAACCTCTTGTCTTTAGCTGAAGCTGATATGTAAGGTCAAGGTTTCAGTCTGTTTGGTGAATTACTCAGGTTTTCTGGGTCTCTCCCATGTGTACATGTTATTAAACTCTTGATTTTCTCCTGTTAATCTGTCTCTTGTCAATTTAATTCTTAAACCAGCCAGAAGAATCTACAATGGTAGAGGGAAATTTCTTCCTCCCTGACACTTACATCCATGTTTTCCTTCTCAGATCATATGTGGATAATAGAAGAGCACTGATTATGACTTGATACTTTCTCCCTTCCTTTCCACCAGCATACACATATAGACACAAATGACTTCTGTCCTTTGGAGACCTTATTTGAAGACAAAGTAATACAGGGGACCACTTGAGGGGTGTAAGCACAGATTTCTTAGAGAATAAAGTTATTTTTAAGTCCTTGAGAAGAACAAAGCATCCCATTCAGTCAGCTGGGCTGTCCACACTTCACCTCCCTCTGACTCTGTAGGACAACAAGGACCACACTTTACTTTCAGGTATGAGTACTGCTGGCCTTGGGGTAGTTCTTGTTGAAGCAATTCTTAACAGACAATGTTCAGAACACATTTTGAACACAAGCAGTGCTCTTGCTCTTCAGAGTCCCATCTGAGAAAATTTACCTGTTTGAGAAACAACCCAGCTACTTTATATGTTCCATCAGTTGTGATCACAATTCATAACTCTGTCATATTTCTGATGGCATATTATAAAATGTCAGAGCTTGAATAGAGTTAGAGATTGAGGTTTATAAATGAAAAATGGAAAGGGCCAAAGAGGAAGGTACATTGTACAAGGCTATATATTGTGGGATAGGGTCATGGGATGAATAAAACCCATCATTTTTTAACTTCTATTCCAAAGCTCTTTACCACACAGCTTTATTAAATTAAAATATATTATTTATTCTTCATGAATAACATTTACAGAAGATTATTTTTTAAGTATTCCATTAATAGACGATCCCATCCATGAAAAAGAGATTCTCAAAGGAAGAAGGGAGGCAAGAAGAAATTTGAAGATTTTTAATGTTAATTAAAAGTGAGACAAATGTTCCAAAAAATCTGAAAAGCATTGTTTCAGTAAGAGAACTCTAATTATGTGTTAAAAGTCTTCTTGGTAGCCATCCTCACTTCCCTCAGAAATGTTTGCAAGTTGTGTTTACATATTTTAATGAATTTTGTTGTATTTCCATTCAGCTATTTCTGAGTAAAGCTGACAAGGTTGAGAGGTAGCTGGGATGACAGATCTCATCAATATCCAGAGATACTTTAACTGTAAAAGACTGACTGCTCAGTATTTTGTTGAAACAAGGCTACAGAACAAATCAATGACACATGATAGGGCTAATTTACATTTCCTGGGAAGATACAGCTTGCTTCAAACATTCTGGAAGTTGAGGGATAGAGGGTGGAGAGTACAATGGTCTGTTTGTAACCTGCCCTCAGAGGCTTTTATCTGCTACAAAGAATTTCAATCATCCCCTAAGGTATTAAAAAATTTTTTTGACATTGGAACTAATTATGGAACTGATATTATTTAAAGTGATGGTTCCCTACCTTTAAGGTGATGTCATCCTACCCCACTGTATATGGCCTTGTACAATGCTCCAATTAAAAATAAAATAATAATAAAAAAGTCTATAATAATTTTAAAAGATGATGTTTCTTTATTTTAAAAATTAATATTCTAAAGTCAAATCAGCTGTACCAAACTCTCTAGGCTTCCTTACAGACTAGCTGATTAGAATAACCCTCTGTACTTGTGCATTATATAAAAATGTCAGTTGTTCTCAAGATCTAAAAGCCAGGCCTTTAGAGTCATAATATTTATCAATTCAGAAAATACCATAATCACTAAGGAATTTGGTTTTTCCATTCTGTCCTGCCAGTAGATTTCAATAGACTCAACTAATAAGATGGCTTTCTTTGAAAGAATGTGGTTATAGAGATGTGCGTTGTACTCTGCTATTATTCTTTTCACATTATTTTGAACACATCCTGACAACCACTTGATACTTTTGGGACTCTTCCAGGCTTTTAATAGAGATGTGTCAAATGAGCAAATCCAGGCTACAGCCACAGCTGGGATCATCTTCCAGGCCTCTGCCCTTGTTGTTCCATAGCAGGTGGTGAGCTGGACCATCTGCAAGGTGAAAGTTATCACTCTGGGAGCCCCAGGAGAAATGGGGCTGATCTTAGGGCTGCCTTCAAGAGGTGTGTTGGGATTCTTAGTTTGCCTAGAACTCAGTAAACCTAGAAATGTAGCTGTCACCCCCAGAAGCAAGCAGCTACCTTTCATCTCCTGCTCCTTTCATCCAGGGCAGTCAGGGTATCTTAAAATGTGCCCTGTGAGCCACTTGTACAAGGACTCTTAGTCCTTACCCTGGACCTGCTGAATCAGAATGCTTAGAGCGTGTCTGGGAGGAAGATTTTTCCTCTGCCCATGTAGGTTCTTCTGGCTGATCTAAGAATTCAATTGACCTGAGACAGATTAACAGAAGAAAATCTAACAAAAATTTAATAAAATGTACACATGGAAGAGAATTGTGAGAACCGAGTACTCACTAAAATGGCTGAATTGCTCGCCTTAAATATCATCTTCTGCTAAAGAGCAAAGAGGTTGCTGAGGTAGTGGTTTGGGACATCAGGCAATTCACATGGAGATGAAAAGGCAAATGTTTGGAAAACAAGTGTTTGCAGAGATACTGGGACACAGAGTGGGCTGTGATCTCCAGGTTCTGTTCCCCTCCACCCCACCACATCCAGTCCATATTCTAGCAAATATCTCTGGAAATAGCTCTATTCCTGTAACAGGACTTCTAAATTTCTTTAGACCTTTAGGGGGGAGGGTAAAGTATCTTCCTGTATCTTCCTGTATCTTTTGGGCCTTGATTGTTTTCAGTATGGAATAATCCACATACCAAAGAGACAATTTAAGGGGATAAGTTTTGCTCTGCTATAAGTTCAACCAAGGAATCTATGTTTTTAGTTTCCTGGAGAGAATTTCATGCATTCTAAAATTTAAGAGCTATAGTTTTCAGGCTCTTAAATCTGACTTCTAGGATGTATATGAACTAGATCTGATAATATATCAGTGTAAAGTTTCATTAAGCTGGGAGATTTGTTGGTGTGATGTATTTCATTCCTCATTATGAAAAAATAGGAAGAGGTACCTCCCCACATAGGTAATTATGAGGACATCAAGGCACGTAAGACCCACATTCATTTACTTTCTTGATCTCACTTGGTTTTAGATACAGTACTTTTGTTGCTCAAATACAGATTTCTTAAAATAGAGCCATTTATTTAACAAATTGTAAATTTACTTAGCACCTGCCATGAACCAGGCCTTGTGCTTGTCATCAACGATATAAAAATGAGTAAGTTAGGATCCTTCCTGACAAAGAGTTCAGAGTCCAATCTTTTCTTCCTGGCTTTCTCTAGCAGTTACTACAGAACAACCACTTCATTTCCCACAAAGAAATTCTAGAAATTCCCCAGTCCACTGGTTTTTCACTGTGTTCCTTAGAGACCTGAAGTCCCTCAGTTGTTCCCCAGAGGATATGTGTAGGTGGCATATCAAGTAGGCTCCACATAACTGTCTCCCATTCAACCATAACAGCTCCAGTTTTCTCTACATTTTTTGTATTACATGTCCACATGAAATTTCAGTTAAGACAAGAAAGAAAATTTGTAACAAATCACCCTAGAATACACAGGTTGTCAAAGATTTCTCTCTAACAAAGAGTTTCTAACAGTTATATTCTGCCCTTCTTGTCTTTTTTGATGTTTCTGGTTAGTCAGAGGGAACACATCTACCTGTGTTACATGTCATTAGCTCTTTCCCCACCAGCTAAGACTTGATAAAAAATGTTTGCCCTCAAGGGAGCCGGAGGTAGTTAGAAATACTAACTTTCAGTAGAACTACGGCTTTGGTATTTCACTTGGAAGAGGAAGTTTTTGGAACTCTGTCAAGTAAATACAAGGAAATTTGGAATCACAAAACTTAACTTCCATTTTCTCAGTTTTCTCTCTCATTCCAACTTACTCTAATCTTTATCTAGGCTAATCTCCTGGCTAAACTCCACCCCGAGCTGTGGATCAGCAACGACTTCTACTGAATCAAAAGATATTTCCACTTTGCAGAAAATTTGCCATTCACATCAAGATCCTACTAAGTTTGTTCAATTAGTCCCAAGAAATCAGATGTTGAAAGTAAACAAGAACTTCGTTTTCAGTCATCAGTTGATGTACATTAATGCATGTGTTTCCACCAACATACACATATAGACACAAATGACTTCTGTCCGTTGGAGACCTTATTTGAAGACAAAGTAATACAGGGGAGCACTTGAGGGGTGTAAGCACAGATTTCTTAGAGAATAAAGTTATTTTTAAGTCCTTGAGAAGAACAGAGCATCCTATTCAGTCGGCTGGGCTGTCCACACTCCACCTCCCTCCGACTGTAGGACAACAGGGACCACACTTTACTTTTGGGTATGAGTACTGCTGGCCTTGGGGCAGTTCTTGTTGAAGCAATTCTTAATAGACAACAACTACAATTCTGCCCTTGTAGATGAGATAAAGGATTATGTAAAGGGATATTTCTGGATGAGAAAATTTATAAAAACAAGGATTTATTCTACTAGAATACTCACTCAACTCTAGTTTAAAATCACTATAACTTGTTAGTGAGTTAATCACTCACTTTAATGTTCTCCACATTGTTGCGGTGAATCTTTGGGTTTGTGAATTGAGAAAAGCAAAGGCTCTAGGTCTCTGTGACCTTGAATGGGTTCAGTGATTGCTATAGCCATCCTTAGAAGGAAAGCTCAAACAGGGGCCAGAGCCTTAATTGATTTGTGAACTTGGACCTTTTGTTTGACATCTCTAGCCTCTTATTCCTGTTTCCTCTTTTATGAGACAAAAAGTTCTCTCTCCAGCTTTACAAGGCTATAACACTGGTTATAGTTTCTGACTGTGAAAGCTCTCTATTAAACCCTATATAAATGTAAGGGAGGCTTCCCCTGTGGCTCAGAGGTAGAGAATTTACCTGCAATGTAGGAGACGCAGTTACACAAGTTTGATCCCTAGGTTGGGAAGATCCCCTGGTGGAGGAAATGGCAACCCACTCCAGTATTCTCTCTTGAAAAAACCCCAAGGACAGAGAATTCTGACAGGCTACAGTCCATAGTGTCACAAAGAGTTGGAAATGACTGAGTACAAACAAAATGTAAGAAATATTCTTTTTGTAACTATTATTGAGGTAATTAAATGAAATAATTCACTGGGCCCAGCCCAGGTTGCAGACCCTTCTCAGATCCACTGAAAGATAGTGTTTACACTGCCTCCGGCTGTCCTGAATGTAAACATCATTGTTAAAGCTTTGCTTCAAGGGAAATATCTCTGGGGACCATAGTATTTAAGAAGTTGGCCTAGAGAAGAAGAAAACATGCTCCAGTGAAAGCTGTTCTTCCTTTAACTTATCTCTAAACTGAGACGTCGCTGATTTGTGGATAGAGGCACATCTCACAGCCAAAAGAACAGAGCAATTTTCTGGAAAATGAGACTTGAAAGGGTTTATTTCATGAAAGACTGCCTCTCAGACTTCTAGTGGCTTTAGCACACACACATACATGAAATAAATCTAAGGTGAACTCATAGAAAATAGCTTACTCATGCTTATATTTTAGCACACACTGCCAAATGTAGCCAGGCAGTTTCTTTCACAGCAATTTTTTGGAAGGTAGCAGACATGTAGGGTCATGTGGAAAGTAAATACTCGAAGGATATGATCCAGGCATATCCATCACCATCGTATTGAGAAATCACACCACATGGTAAGAGGTAGTATGATCAAGTACCTTCAGGTCATTTACTCAGAATCAAAAAAGCATGGGAAGCACCTCCAAGAATGATTTGGAGGAGGAATGCATGGGTGGTTATAAGCAAAATCTTCTCTCTATACTGAATAAAACCCATTAGCTGCTCCAGGGGTTCCTCATACCTGTCTGCATACCTTGGGGAGGAGGGCACCATTCACGCTGATATCTATGAAAAAGACACTCTCCGAACTTGTTCAGTACACAACCTGCATGATAGTACATGGATGACCTAGGAGAGCCCCTCTCTCATTTGAGGAAGAGAGGAGAGGAGAAATATGGGGAAGAAAGAGGCTTACAGACTGAATGTGTATCCAATTTCCACATACACTCTGGGCCCAATCATGGGCAAGTAATGTAACCTCTCTGAGTCTTGATTTCCTCCTCTGAAAAATCTGAAAACAAAAAGATTCTACAAAGTTGTTTGGTTAATGAGATAAGATCGTGTAGATTAAAGTGCCTGATTCATAGAAGAGACTCAGTTACTAACAACTATTAGTACTGACTCAGACTGTCAAGCAGATACTGGAGGAAATAGGCCTCCTTTGCTTATAGAGAGAGATAATTATAATAATAATGACCCACAGTTAAGTAGTGTTTTATGTATTACTATCAAAATATGATGTACTATAAGTAGACCCATTTTACAAATTAGTTAAGTCATTTTCCCAAAGACACAAAGTTAGTAAGTGGAAAAGCCAAGACTCAAATCCATTCTTTTCTTTAAAAGTCTAATTTCCCTGTCTCATAGTGATTAAAGCAGAAAAAAAGGGGGTTATAGGAAGCACTTGAAGGAAGCTCTACTGAGAAAGTGAGGTTGGCTACTGAGAGCCATTGTCAACAGGTTTCATGGACTTGCCCAAGTCTATTTAAGGTGCCTCCATCTTTTTTCATTGGCCGTTTTCAGACTGCTTTTGTACAATCCAGGAACAAAGAGAGAAATCAGCTTTCAGGCCACAGAGACAAACAAAGAGACAGGAATAGAAACAGGTGGAATTTGAAAGTTGGCTCCAACATAAATTACTTCTGTTCTGGTAGGAAATGGCTCTCATCTGATAACAGGTGTGCATGATATGCCAAGATTTGAGCTAGATCAACAACTACAACAAAAGGCCAAAATATTGAGGGAGGCTACAGTACAATCATATTCCTTACCCTGACCTAGCCCAAAGTTCCAATTCCCACTCCACACCTAAAACAACATAATAGTTAAAACTGAGGACTCTGGGATCTAACTGGCTGGGTTTTTATCCTACTATGTAAAACTTTGTGCAAAGTTCTTCACCACTTTGTGTCAGTATTCTTCTCCCCTCTAAAACTCAGATACTGATATTTGGATGCATTTTTAACAACAAAGGAGGACTTCCCTGATGGTCCAGTAGTTGGGAGTTCATCTGCCAATGCAGGAGACACAGGTTCGGTGCCTGGTCTAAGAGGATTCTGCGTGCTGCAGTGTGACTCAGTCCACACATGGCAACAGAGAAGCCTCCACAATGAGAAGCCTGCTCAGTATAGCCAGAGAGTAACCCCCAGTCACCACAACTAAAGGGAGCCCACATGCACCAAGGAAGACCCAGCATAGCCAAAAATAAATAAATAAATAATAAAAACCAATACAGTTAATGTAAAGAAACTTGGTTAGAGAATGCTTGTCACTGTCAACTACAAATTGGCACTTACCAAGAGCATTGCCAGTGACTGAACAATTAAGGCATCAATCTACCTCTGCGGAGACTGAACCCTATGCCTTATAGCTGTTGACTTTCAACAACCCTTGATAGAGTTCAGGGTGGATGGAGTGAGGCACTCTGCTCCAGGGAATCTGGTTGGACAGGTCTTTAGACAGTTGGATGTTTTCAGGAACAGATTTTATGATCTCAGTCCTTGCATCTCCTCATATCTAGAGAAGCACTAAATCCCTTCTTGGTGACATCAGAGCCTCATGATATCAAAAAACCCTTTTGTAAAATGAGTGCTTGAGGTACTGAACTCCTCAATCACTGAAACCTTATATATTGACCTTCCCCCACTGCTGCTTTGGAGCAGTCTCTCAGAGCTATCTGAGATGCTGCCTCCCAGGCTGCAGTCCTCCTTTTGCCCCAAATAAAACTTAACTTGCAACTCTCAAGTGGTACATCTTTTTTAGTCAACATCACATAGTTGGTGCTCAATAAACTAGAAGTGCCTAATAGCTGTAAAGGTTTCTGCTCCTTATACAATAGAGTTCAGAGTACATGAAGCAAAAACTGATAGAAACAAAATGAGAAATAGACACATTCACAATTATAAAGCAGAAACTTCAAAAACTCACTTTCAAAAACTGACAAAACAAGTAGAAAGAAAATAAATATATAAGGGACTTGGATAACACTTAATCAACTTGATGCAATTGACTATTACAGAACACTCACCACACTAGAACAAATACTCTTTTCAAGTGTTGTTATAGACTGAATGAATCCCTACCTCCTATATTCATAAATTGAAATTCTAACCCTCAATGCAATGGTATTTGGAGTTGAGCTTTTGGGAGGTAATTATAGAATGGGAAAGACTAGAGATCTCTTCAAGAAAATTAGAGATACCAAGGGAACATTTCTTGCAAAGATGGGCTCAATAAAGGACAGAAATGGTAGGGACCTAACAGAAGCAGAAGATATTAAGAAGAGGTGGCAAGAATACACAGAACTGTACAAAAAAGATCTTCAAGGCCCAGATAATCATGATGGTGTGATCACTCACCTAGAGCCAGACATCCTGGAATGTGAAGTCAAGTGGGCCTTAGGAAGCATCACTATGAACAAAGCTAGTAGAGGTGATGGAATTCCAGTTGAGCTGTTTCAAATCCTAAAAGATGATGCTGTGAAAGTGCTGCACTCAATATGCCAGGAAATTTGGAAAACTCAGCAGAGGCCACAGGACTGGAAAAGATCCATTTTCATTCCAATCCCAAAGAAAGGCAATGCCAAAGAATGCTCAAACTACCACACAATTGTACTCATTTCACATGCTAGTAAAGTAATGCTCAAAATTCTCCAAGCCAGGCTTCAGCAGTATATGAACTGTGAACTTCCAGATGTTCAAGCTGATTTTAGAAAAGGCAGAGAAACTAGAGATCAAATTGCCAACATCTGCTGGATCATTGAAAAAGCAAGAGAGTTCCAGAAAAATATCTATTTCTGCTTTATAGACTATGCCAAAGGCTTTGACTATAAGCCTGTGTGTGGATCACCACAAACTGGAAAATTCTGAAAGAGATGGGAATACCAGACCACCTGACCTGCCTCTTGAGAAACCTGTATGCAGGTCAGGAAGCAATGGTTAGAACTGGACATGGAACAACAGACTGGTTCCAAACAGGGAAAGGAGGATGTCAAAGCTGTATATTATCACCCTGCTTATTTAACTTACATGCAGAGTACATCATGAGAAGCGCTGGGCTGGATGAAGCACAAGCTGGAATCAAGATTGCCAGGAGAAATATCAATAACCTCAGATATGCAGATGACACCACCCTTAAGGCAGAAAGTGGAAAAGAACTAAAGAGCCTCTTGATGAAAGTGAAAGAGGAGAGTGAAAAAGTTGGCTTAAAGCTCAACATTCAGAAAACTAAGATCATGGCATCTGGTCCCATGACTTCATGGCAAATAGATGGGGAAACAGTGGAAACAGTGACAGACTTTATTCCGGGTTGGGGGGTGGTACTCCAAAATCACTGCAGATGGTGACTACAGCCATGAAATTAGAAGATGCTTACTCCTTGGAAGAAAAGTTATGACCAACCTAGGCAGCGTATTAAAAAGCAGAGACATTACATTGCTGACAAAGGTCCATCTAGTCAAAGCTATGGTTTTTCCAGTAGTCATGTATAGATGTGAGAGTTGTACTATAAAGTAAGCTGAGTGCTAAAGAATTGATGCTTTTGTACTGTGGTGTTGGAAAAGACTCTTGAGAGTCCCTTGGACTGCAAGGAGATCCAACCAGTCCATCCTAAAGGAAAACAGTCCTGAATATTCATTGGAAGGGTTGATGCTAAAGCTGAAACTCCAGTATTTTGGCCACCTGATGTGAAGCACTGACTCATTTGAAAAGACCCTGAAGCTGGGAAGGATGAAGGTGGGAGGAGAAGGGAACAACAGAGGATGAGATGGTTGGATGGCATAATCGACTCAATGGACATGAGTTTGAGTAAACTCTGGGAGTTGGTGATGGACAGGGAGGCCTGGCATGCTGCAGTCCATAGGGTCACAAAGAGTCAGATATGCCTGAGCGACTGAATTGAACTGAACTGACAGTGTTGGTCCTCCAATCCAGTCTTAAAACATCTTGCTGAGTAAGCCCAATTGTGGGTAATACAGGGAAAAGCTGCCTCTGGAAATGTCCTCCTTAATGAGTTCATCTTCCAGTCTCCCTTGATGACAGTATAAGCCCTGCTTGTAGGAAGCCATCTTTTTCTTGCAGATAGAGGAACAGGGTCACAAAGGAAAAACCAAATACAAACTCTTCTAAGCAAATTTTGGGCTTCCCTGGTGGTTCAGATGGTAAAGAATCTGCCTGCAATGTGGGAGACCCGGGTTCTATCTCTGGGCTGGGAAGATTCCCTAGAGAAGAGAATGGCTACCCACTCCAGTATTCTTTCCTGGAGAATTCCAGGGACAGAGGAGCCTCGTGAGCAATAGTCCATGGGGTTGCAAAGAGTCAGACATGACTGAGCAACTAACACACGCACACAAACAACTTTTGACTCATTTTTCTGCAAGAGCATGAGAATTTGACATGACAAAGTAAAAGTGAACTACTGAGGAAGAATGACAACTAGTGTGGGTTCTGGAACCAGTTGGTCTGGTATGTGTCCCAGCTCTGTGCATACTAGCTGAGTGATAAGGGGTAAGTTTTTTCACCTCTCTTTCACTCTTGGGGTTGCTGTGAGAAATTAAATGAGTTACCATATGTACAATGAGTCAAATAGAGGCTGGCACACAGTACACATTTGATAAACATTAACTGGAGAATGAAACAAAACAAAAATGAAAGAAAATGGCAACAATAAAGACACAACAGGAGACAGAGACAAGGAAAACACCAAGATTCATCAATGGAAAATTAGGCCAGCAGAGGAAGTTGGGCTATGGGTTAGCAAGCTGCTAACATCAGCAGAGACCTCATACCCATGGAGACTCCAATGTGCCACTGTTGGGCCTTGTAGGATGTAGAGATATGTCCTCTGTGGGGAAAGCAGACTTGGGTGGGTGTGGGTTTCCAAACAGGCTCTGATTCAAAGTCTCTTTGATGGGACTTAGGATGTCTTAGTACAAATTTGATCTGCAGTTATAAAACAGCATTGCTTGCCCACCTCAGGCAACAGAAGGTCAAGATGAGATTTATTGCTACTATCAATAAACAGTGACAGACTTTATTTTCTTGGGCTCCAAAATCACTGCAGATGCTGACAGCAGCCATGAAATTAAAGGACCCTTGCTCCTTGGAAGAAAAGCTATGACAAACCTAGACAGTTTATTAAAAATCAGAGATGTCACTTTACTGACAAAGATCCATCTAGTCAAAGTTATGGTTTTTCCACTAGCCATGTACAGATGTGAGAGATGGCCCATAAAGAAGGCTGAGTACCAAAGAACAAATGTTTTCAAATTGTGGTGCTGGAGAAGACTCTTGAGAGTCCCTTGGACTGCAAGAAGAACAAACCAGTCAATCCTAAAGGAAATCAACCCTGAATATTTACTGGAAGAACTGATGCTAAAGCTGAAGCTCCATTACTTTGGCCCCCTGATGCAAAGAGCCAACTCACTGGAAAAGACCCTGATGCTGGGAAAGATTGAGGACAGGAGAAGAAGGGGTGACAGAGGATGAGATGGTTGCATAGCATCATTGACGCAATGGACATGAGTTTGAGCAAACTCTGGGAGATGGACAGGGAAGGACAGGGAAGCCTGGCATGCTGCAGTCCATGGAGTCACAAAGAGTCAGACACAACTGAGCAACTAAAAAGCAACAACAATCAATACATAATGTTAAAACAATGTGTGCTTCCCATTCTCCTAAGAACCACACCGGATCAGTTTGTCCATCTGGGCTGTGGACCTACACAGCCTCTGGCCATCACATATGATGTGCCTATTCATTGGTCACTGAAGGAAACCATCCATAACCCCTAGACTGATTACACCAAAGAGATCGCCTCCTTCAACCTAAAGTCAGGAAGACAGCACAGAACCCTCGTGCTTTCATCAGTGTTCTCTTTGACAAGAACCAGAAAGCCATTTAAATAGTCAAGAAGAGGAATGTATTGGAAAGTCATGGAACAGGCACGAAGTACAGCAGGGCTTACTCTCTGGAACCTGTGGAGTTCCCAAAGGTTCCACATGGAGACTGTGGAGTCTCCATTTTGGAGAAACCAAAATGGCTGATTGCCCTTACTACTCTCTCTCCCCCACTCTCCTTCCCAGGCTGTGTGTGTCTCATCTCTCCTCCTTGGAAATCTGCCCATCCTCCCGTTGTTCTGTGGATGATCTTCCTCTGCATTTCCATGCACATGGCACAGGGCAGTAGACTTGCTTAGTTCCTAAATTCTTGGGAAATAATCATAATATCCCTATGTGGATCAGATTCCAACCCAGGTCCAGAAAGCTGTGGCCACAACAGAGGATCAGAGAGTCAAATATGGCTGCTCCTGAACTCCAGGGAGAGGTTAGAGAGGCATGTTGGGGGAGATCCTTAGAGAAAGCAATCTGGATTTTTCAGGTTCTTAAACAGGTCTTTATCGACCTGAGGCTAAGTCTTACAGGTCAGGAATGCAGATAAGCAAAGGACGATTCTTAGACTGCCTATGTGTGTGCATTTGTGTCTATGATGTTATCATTAAGCCTCCTGC